>NW_028261382.1:63569385-63854385 GCF_051295495.1 Thamnophis sirtalis
ACAACCAGCTAAATATGAGCCAGCAGTGTGTGGCAGCAGCTAAAAAAGCCAATGCAATCCTAAATTGCATCTACAGAGGGATACAATCAAGATCAAGTGAGGTACTAATACCACTCTATAAAGCCTTAGTAAGACCACACCTAGAGTACTGCATCCAGTTTTGCTCACCAGACTACAAAAAAGATGTTGAGACTCTAGAAAGAGTGCAGAGGAGAGCAACCAGGATGATTAGGATACTGGAGACTAAAACATATGATGAATGGGTGCAGGAACTGGGCCTGGCTAGTCTAGTGAAGAGAAGGACCATGGGAGACAGGATAGCAGTCTTCCAATATTTGAGGGGCTGCCACAAAGAAGAGGGAGTCAAGCTATTCTTCAAAGCACCTGAAGGCCAGACAAGGAATAATGAATGGAAATTGTTCAAGGAGAGATTCAACCTAGAAATAAGGAGGAATTTTCTGACAGTGAGAACCATCAATCCATGGAACAGAAGTTCCCTTTAAAAGTTGTGGGAGCTTCATCCCTGGAAGCTTTCAAGAAGAGACTGGACTGCCATCAGTCAGAAATGGTGTACTGCTAGAGCAGGGGTTGGACTAGATGACCTACAAGGTCCCTTCCAATTCTCTTAATCTGTAAGACAAGTGTATGTCAAACCCATACCAGAGAAGTGACCAGATGGAGTATTTTACAATCCCAAAGCAAAGGCATTGAAATAAGGAGTAATTTTTAAATCAAATCTATTTCATCAGGAGTCATTTTTTTCTGTCTCTCTGGAAGCCTTGTCATTTCAGTTGTGTTCTCTTCTTTGCAAAAGAAGGGTGTTATGAAGTATTTTCTTTCATGTACCAAAGCAGAGAATATCTCCATTTGGCATATTTGAAAACAGGGGGGGGGGGTTGAACGAAGAAAACATCTCAAGATCCTTATTAGGATGGTTATTATTCTGCTTTCCTTTGACAAGTCATCCTGTCAAAAAAAGTTGGGATTTCTTTGCTCCATTTCAAGATAATTATGACAATGAAATGTAATATAACGCATCCTCAAATTATGAGTCTAATGAAGTCAGCCCCTTATGGTTGCAAGTGGTGATGGACATTAAGAGAGATGACTTCATTTCATGAATTCCACTTTTGGGTAAAGTAGCGAACATCTGTGTTCACCAAAAATGGAGAAACATCTCATATAAGTTCTCAAATGACCCTAATTAATAGCATGTAGGTCATCCATTGATTTTTGTCTTCTATTTGGTCACCAGGATGTAAAAAAAGATGTTGAGACTCTGGAAAGAGTGCAGAGAAGAGCCACAAAGATGATTAGGGGACTGGAGACTAATACATGGGAAGAACGGTTGCAGGAACTGGGTAGGTCTAGTTTAATGACAACAAGGATGCAATCTGCATTCCATGAAGACCAAGAAATCACAGGGCTGGAAATTATGGAGCTATGAAGCTATATGAGATGGAGTCTACCATGAAGTCTACCACTGAAGACATCAAAGGAGGACAGGAAGTTATGGGTCTTAAGATGCAGACTACTATTCCAAGGTACTGCTGCAGGAACTGGGTATGTCTAGTCTGATGAAAGGAAGGACCATGGGTGAAATGATAGCAGTCTTCCAATATCTCAGGGGTTGCCACAAAGAAGGGGGATTAAGCTATTCTCCAAAGCATCTGATGGCAGGACAAGAAGCAATGAGTGGAAACTAATCAAGGAGAGAAGCAACCTAGAACTAAGGAGAAATTTCCTGACAGTTAGAACAATTAATCAGTAGGAAAATTTGCCTCCAGAAGTTGTGAATGCTCCAACAGTGGAAGTTTTAAAGAAGAGATTGGACAACCATTTGTCTGAAATGGTATGGAGTTTCCTGCCTAAGCAGGGGGTTGGACTAGAAGACCTCCAAGATCCCTTCCAACTCTACTTTTATCTTCTCTTCTCTCCTCTTCCATTCCATTCTATTTTTATTGAGCAGTGTTTAACTGGCATTATCAAGTAACTGATTGACATAGATGTGTCATGAAAAAAATCCATTTTAAAAAAGCCCAGAGAAACAGCTTTTTTAAGTAGCTATACAATGTATGCATGGCTAATAGTAGGTCTTTTGCAATGTTGCAAGATCTATTATGAATTTATGAATTCATAAAGTCTGCCCAAATTTGGTGGATTTGTGCGTCTTTTCCTCTGATGCTTTATTATTCTGGTTTTATCTGCAACCTTTTCTAATACAGTGATTGAAGCAGCCTGCTTAATCCACCTCTCAACTGTTAGATTATCTAACGTTTTTCTACCCTGAGCAATTATTACTTGAGAATTTAAGTGAAAACTGTGACTTTTATTGTTCATAAGCTACATGCAGCTGCTCTGGAAGATATGAGATTCAGAAGGTGACTTGTTCAGATAAAGCTTTCCTTTTCCCCCTTTTCTTTTAATCTGAAAGATATATTACAAATCTGTGAGTTTTATTGTTATGGAAATCAGAACTTAAATAACCAAAGATTAACGAAGTCCAAAATCAACTCCAGGGTGCATGGGAAACCTCCCCATTTGCAGGGCTAAGTAGATCCTTGCTATCTTAATAGGGAAAAATAGGCTTTCATTTAACAATGTCTCACATTGCTTAGAAGGAGTCGGGGATTGTAAAAAGCTGGGCAATGAACTCCTTTGAACCTGACTGCTTTTTTCAGACTTCATTCTATCTTGATTAAATGGGGCCTAATGATTTTTGTCTTCGAGGCAGAAAAAAAGGGATCCATTCACAATACAAACTTCTGGACTTGGTCAGACAAGCAATTATATCAGAGTAGCCGATAACCCCAGCGTTGCCTGGGTATTTATTTATAGGGGGAAAATGTCCGGACCAAACATAATTTCTAATGTTGGATTTTCCCCCTTAACAGAGGGAGCCCCCTTGTTGAGTACTGTGAAGCTGTTACCATGGCAACTCCACTACGCTGTACAGTAGAAGCCATTTTACAGCAATACAGTAGAAGCCATTTGAAGGCACAACAGGCTATATCGTAACAGAACACACACTGCCCTCCCGAGGGGTGTTAGAGGCGTCTTACCCCCACAGTATTTGTTTCCAGAGAGTAAGTTGTCTGTGTACCAAGTTTGGTTGAAATTGCTCAAGGTGTTCCAGAGTTATGCTGGAACACACACACACACACACACAGTCATTTATATAGAGAGAGATTTGGAAGAATCCAAGGGAAGAGATAAATTTTTTGCTTTCTATCTGGCATCAGCTCTTTAAATTTCTCTGGACCACTTGGCTTCCTTGTGCCTTGTCAACATTGGATCATGGAAACTGAAGTTTGGAAGTTCTTCTTACTCTACTCTACGCTGGTGTTGAGCTATAGTAGCATTCTGAAGATGGAATTTAGAGGTTCTAGATCTCTTTCTTTTGGTACTGTCCATGGGGTTTTCCATGGGGCAAAGATATTGCAGTGGGTTGCCATTTCCTTCTCTAGTGGTGCTGGAGAAGACTCCTGCAAGTCCCTTGGACTGCAAGGCGATCCAACCAGTCAGTCCCAGAGGAGATCCACCCTGACTGCTCTTTAGAAGGCTAGATCCTGAGGAGGAAACTCAAAGACTTTGGCCACCTAATGAGAAGGAAGGACTCCCTGGAGAAGAGCCTCATGCTGGGAACGATGGAGGGCAAAAGAAGAAGGGGACGGCAGAGAAGGAGGTGGCTGGATGGAGTCACCGAAGCAGTCGGCGTGAGCTTCAATGGACTCCAGAGGATGGTAAAGGACAGGAAGGCCTGGAGGAATGTTGTCCATGGGATTGTGATGGGTCAGACAGAACAATTAGAACTAGACACAGATCTCTTCCCCTCTCCCCTGCCCCACCCTCCTTTAATCATCAATCCAGAATTTTGATAAAACTTCCATCTGTTTTTGCATTAGCCTACATGTGTGAAAATATATCTAGAAAAATAAATCAGAGCAAAGCTTCAATTTACCAAGGAGAGGATTTTATTTATGACAAAACCAATCCTGAATGATCAATATATACCCTTGCTTTTATGTTTTTATTTCTTTGTTTGGCGTCTTAGTTTTGCTTTCCAAATGTCTTTGGTGGGAAAATGACAAATCTATCTGCTTAGAGTTGCCCAGCGTCTCCAAACACATAGCATTGATTTCCTGTTTTGGAATGTGGAAGGACATTTTTTTCCCTTCAATGCCCATAGTGATCGTTTCTAAGCAAAGAGACAGAAGTTGAATAAATAGCAGACTGGGAGAAAATGTTCCATTAAGTGTTCATGTCTGTCTGGAGTTCCTTCCCAATTCCTCACTAAAAAAAGGCTGTTGAGAAGAATGTAATAGCAATAGCAATTAGACTTATATGCCACTTCATAGTGCTTTTACAGCCCTCTCTAAGCGGTTTACAGAGTCAGCCTATTGCAAACCCCAACAATCTGGGTCCTCATTTGACCCACCTCGGAAGGATGGAGGGCTGAGTGAACCTTGAGCCAGTGAGATCTGAACTGCTGTACTGCAGCTAGCAGTCAGCTGAAGTAGCCTGCAGTGCTGCACTCTAACCATTGCACCACCTTGGCACCTTGGGTATTTCTTTAGATCAAGATGGGATTCTTGTCTCTGACTGTTTCCAGGCGAAATATATTGCATATTGCTTCTTAGTTGTCCTCTTCAATCAATGCCCCTATACAAAGATCTGCAACTGTAGGAAACACAACTTCTTTGTCCTACTGAATTATTATTATTATTATTATTATTTGTTCTTCCTCCTCTTCTTCTTCTCTTCCTTCTCCTTCTCTTCCTCTTCTTCTCCTCCTTCTCCTCTTCCTCCTCCTCTTCCTCTTCTCCTTTTCTTCTTTTCTTCCTCCTCCTCCTCTCTCCTCCTCTTCTTCTTCTCCTCCTTCTCCTCCTCCTTCTCTTCTTCTCCTCTTCCTCTTCCTCTTCTTCTTATCCTCCTCTTCCTCTTCCTCCTCCTCCTCTTCTCTTCCTCCTCCTCCTCCTTCTGCTGCTCCTGCTCCTTCTCTTCTTCTCCTCTTCCACCTCTTCCTCCTCCTCCTCTTCTTCTTTTCTCCTCCTTCTCCTTCTTCCTCTGCTGCTCCTGCTCCTTCTATTCCTCTCCTCCTCCTCCTCTTCTTCTTTTTCTCTTCCTTCTCTTTCTCTTCCTCCTCTTCTCTTCCTCCTCTTCCTCCTCCTCTTCCTCTTCTCCTTTTCTTCTTTTCTTCCTCCTCCTCCTCTCTCCTTCTCTTCTTCTTCTCTTCCTTCTCCTCCTCCTTCTCTTCTTCTCCTCTTCCTCTTCCTCTTCTTCTTATCCTCCTCTTCTTCTTCCTCCTCCTCCTCCTCTTCTCCTTCTCCTCCTCTTCTCCTCCTCCTCCTCCTCTTCTTCTCCTCCTTCTCCTCCTCCTCTTCTTCTTTTCTTCCTCCTCCTCCTCCCTCCTCCTCTTCTCTTCCTCCTCCTCCTCCTTCTGCTGCTCCTGCTCCTTCTCTTCTTCTCCTCCTCTGCCTCTTCCTCCTCCTCCTCTTCTTCTTTTCTCCTCCTTCTCCTCCTCCTCCTCCTTCTCCTCCTTCTCCTTCTTCCTCTGCTGCTCCTGCTCCTTCTCTTCCTCTCCTCCTCCTCCTCTTCCTCCTCCTCTTCCTCCTCCTCTCCTCCTCCTCCTCCTCCTCCTCCTCCTTCTCCTTCTTCCTCTGCTGCTCCTGCTCCTCCTCTTCCCCTCCTCCTCCCATTGGAAAAGAGCCAAAAATGCATCACTGCTTTGCAACACTCACAAAGCCAAAATCTTGCAAGAGATTTTCTGTTCTTGTAGAAGACCAAAAACAAATGTGTAATTAAATCAACACAGTGAATGAGAGAACAAGACCAGCCCATAGAAGTGATTATCAGGAAGAAAGACAATGTGATTACCAGGAACAAAGACGGCTGGCTGGTTTTACATGGCAGACAAATACTCTTCAATCCATAATCGTTTTTTATGGCATGAAACGTGCCAGTTGAAGATGTGGGAAAGCAGGAGGAAGCCGAATTGGAAAGCCAGACTTGCTGTTACATTAAGTAGCCTCCATCAAGTTGAGAAAAAAATACTACAGATAGTGCTTGACTTGCAACAATTGGGACCATAATTTCTACTGCTAAACAATATAGTTAAATTTCTATGGAGATTGTCAGTCATCCAGGTTGGATGACAGCAACCTGTAGCTCCAGAGCCACATGTGGCTCTTTTGACCCTCTGCTGCGGCTCCCTGTCAGGTGATCCCACCATGTTTCCCACAGAAAAGAAAACACCAGGAGCCACAAAGCCTGGGTAGGCGTGACTGGGGGGGGCGGGGCTGTGACTGGGTGGGAATGAGTGATATTGAGTTGGCCACACCCACCCAGGTTTTGTGGCTCCCAGTGTTTTATGTTCTGTGAGCAATGGGTCCAACTGGCTCTTTGGGTGTTTAGGGTTACAGACCCCTGATCCAGGTGATGATTGTCTCAAAGGAGGCTTTTTCAAAAGCCACTGGGCTTTATTTTTCCTTGAAGACATTTCACTTTTCATCCAAGAAGCTTCTTCAGTTCCGGGCGGCTCATGATTTCTTCAGTCAGAACTGAAGAAGCTTCTTGGATGAGAAGCGAGACCTCTTCAAGGAAAAAAAACTAAGTCCAGTGGCCTTTTGAAAAATCACTTTTGGGTCAAGCAAGGTAGTTGTTAAGTGAGTCACACCCAATTTAAGACCTCTTTGGCTACGATTGATCAGCAAATCATGGATGTCCTTAACCCCTTTCCCCATTGTCTTTCCTTGTTGGAAGCCACCTGGGAAAGTGATCATATGACCGTGGGACAATACAACTATCATACATACATGCCAGTTGCCAAGCATCTGAATTTTGATCATGTGACCACAAGGCTGCTCTGATGTTGTAAGTGTGAGGATTCACAAATCATCTTTTTCTCCAGTGCTGATGTAACTTCACTAGCTAACTGAATGGTCATAAGTTGAAAACTTCCTGTACAGTAAAAAAAAACTTTAACGGTGGAAGCAAGGCAGATAGCAACCAAGGCAAGCTATATCATCTAGCACCCAGAACTGCAAAACTACATAAACCCCAATTCTGCAGGTCAGAAATCGATGGATTTGTCTTTTGTATTGAAGCAGTTATCTAGTTTTAAAGATGTAACATTAACATGAAATAGGAAGGATGTATTAATGTTTCCTTCGAACCAGGTGAACACCGAAAGTGATATTTTGGTGATCCTACAATTATACATGCCAATTGGAAGACAATAGAATAGAATAGAATAGAATAGAATAGAATAGAATAGAATAGAATAGAATAGAATAGAATAGAATAGAATAGAATAGAATAGAATAGAATAGAATAGAATAGAATAGAATAGAATAGGGTAAGGTAGGGTAAGGTAGGGTAAGGTAGGGTAAGGTAGGGTAAGGTAGGGTAAGGTAGGGTAGGGTAGGGTAGGGTAGGGTAGGGTAGAGTAAAGTAGAGTAGAGTAGAGTAGAAAATAGAATAAAATAGAATAGCATAGAATAAAATAGAAAAAAGAATAGAGTAGCATAGAGTAGAATAGAATAGGGTGGGGTGGGGTAGGGTAGAGTAGAGCAGAAAATAGAATAGCATAGCATAGCATAGCATAGAAAACAGAATAGAGTAGGATAGAGTACAATAGAATAGAATAAAATAGAATGTTATTCTATTTCTATTTCTGTTCTGTTCTATTCTATTCTATTCTATTGAGTTGGAGTCGGAAGGGACCTTGGAGGTCTTCTAGTCCAACCCCCTGCTTAAGCAGGAAACCCTACAGCACTTCAGACAAATGGTGTTCCAATCTCTACTTAAAAACTTCCAGCGTTGGAGCATTCATAAGTTCTGGAGGCAAGTTGTTCCACTGATTAATTCTTCTCACCATCAGAAAACTTCTCCTTAGGTCTAGGTTGCTTCTTGCCTTGATGAGTTTCCACCCATTGCTTTTTATCCTCCCTTCAGGTGCTTTAGAGAATAGCTTGACTCCCTCTTCTTTGTGGCAGCCCCTAAGATATTAGGACACTCCAGGGGTGGGTTCCTACCGGTGTTGGTACTGGTTCGCTTTGTGCGTGCACATGCAAAGTTCATTGTAAAAATTTTCTGCGCATGTGTGAAGAACATGAAAAAAATACTTAAAAAATCATGCTGGCAATGGCAGCGGAGATCAGAGAACCAGTTTAGAGGTGTGGCTAGCCTGGGTCGCTGCCGGTTCTGCGACTCAGGCCAAATTACCACTACCACTTCCGAACTGGTGCAAACCAGTAGAAACCCACCTTTGGAACACTCCCACCCTGTCTCCCCGAGTCCTTCTTTTCATTAAACTAGACATACCCAGTTCCTGCAACCGTTCTTCCTATGTTTTATTACTCATGTGTCTGTTTCTGGGCAATTCTGTTTTGCCCTCTCCCAAATCCAGAGAATTTGTAAAGCTAAATAGAGAATGAGTAAAGCTAATCAGATTATCCGTTCTTGTTTTTCCTTCTGGGAAGCTTGTCAGCTCTTGGAGCCCAGCAAGAATTTCAATGTTGTCTTGTTGAATGTACTGCATAAATCAGATATTCCAAAGCACCAAGCAAGAAATAAAAGAGATCGATTCCTCCTTAAACTTGCCTCTTGTGACTAAAAGCCAGAGTTATATTGGGTTGCCCTCCTCCCCCGTGATCCAGTACAAGAACCATATTCTTGTAAGACAGATTGCCTTCTCCCTAGAGAAAACATCAAGCCACAAGTGGTGCAAAAATATTTACAGAGGCTGAAAATCTGGGTGCATCTTATACACTGAATATAGCATTTTTTTTCTTCCAAAACACCACCCCTTTGCAAAAATGGATGTGCAGAGGATTTGGGAGGCTTTCAGGGTGCTCCTGGGGGCTGGGGAAGGCAGAAATGAGTGAAAAACGGGCCCTTTTTTGCTCATTTTTGCCCCCCCCAACCCCCAGGAGTACTCTATAAGCCTCCTAAACACAATGCATGCAATTGTTTTGACAAAAACTGGGTCATTTTTTGCTCGTTTTAGGGGATGAACCTACCCCCAGAATCACTCTGCAAGCCTCCTAAAGGCTATTCATGCCTTTTGGGGGGGGGAAACGGGCCCATTTTCATGAAAAACAGGCCATTTGGGAGGTTTGCAGAGTGCAAAATCTTTTTTTTAAAATTTGCTTCTTCAAAGCCTTGGTGTGTCTTATACTCCGGTGCGTCTTATACTCCAAAAATATGGTATCTATTCAAAATTTTAAAAACTTCCTTTTTACAACCCTGTTATCCTTAATTCGGGGTAGAGACATGGTGACTGGATGAAAGCTGGCGTTTACTGGCCGGATGCCCTTCCTGGTGCCTACATAGAGTTTGCAGAAGATATTTTTGTCAGTGTAGTATTCATGAACTGAAATAGGGCTTAATAACAAGGTCAGCCAATGGGAGCTGAAACAGTTTGGACCCTGGAGGTGGCTTAGCTCTGCAACTCTGAGTCTGTGCTGAATTCAAAATTAATCTGCTGCTCTGAACTGAAACTGAAACAGTTCTCTCCTCTGCCTGTGTTTTTGCTTGTATTCTACTAACATATTGGAAAACCTGCTTTTGGAATTGCATATTTACTTATGTGTTATTATATATGTAAAGAAAAGTTAATGAATCCTGCTGAATCAGTTACTTCTGTGTGCTTTCTGGATGTGATTGCTGCAACAAACTCTGACTTTTTTTTTAAATTTGTGCCCTAGGAGAGAAACATCTGCCACTATCTAGGATTGAACTTTCAACCTTCTGAGTGGAAGCCAGCATCTTCACCACTAGGCCATCATGCCGCTCATTGTTCACCAATTCCAAGAGAGCCTGTGTACTTCCTTAGAAAAAGAGCAGGGATCCAGTGTCCTTCCTTAGAATTAACTATGCATAATCATGACATATGTAGATGATTTCAAGATGATCGGCTATAAATAATTCGCTATGGCCTCTGTCTCTTGACTTCAAATCTTGGGGGGAAAAACCCCATGCACTGGAGCAGATGTAACTAAATATAGGGTCCCACAATTCTGCATCTTCTTTCTTTATAGTTTTCTAAACAGGAAGTGACCTCACTCCTGATTCTGGAATTTGGTACAAGGGCAAAATAATACAATTTTATACAGCAAGCCAAAAGTTAAATTTGTGAAAGCAGGATAAATAGCATCCTGAAACAAAGAAATCATCAGGGTTAGCATTCAACAAAACTGGGGCTGGCCCTCTTTGGAATGGGACAACTGGTTGTAGCCAACTTGCCATGGTCAACTCATCATGGCCAACTCACCATGGTACAACTCACTGCAGGGCAATTCAATTTAATTATTTAAAATAACATTTTAAATATTTTAATTGTTGTCATTCACATTTTATTTTGAACCCCTTTAGCATTCTCTCTTTAAGGATTCTATTAGAGCATTTCTTTGATATTAGTATAGCTTTTGTCCTGTGGTGAATTGTCCCATGGTAAATTGGCCATGGTGAGTTGTCTTACAGTGAGTTGACTGCAGTGAGTTGGCCATAGAGAGTTGGCCATAGCAAGCTGGCCACAGCAAGTTGGCCACAGTGAGTTGGCCATGCTGAATTGGCCACAGCGAGTTGGCCATAGCGAGTTGGCCATAGTGAATTGGCCATAGCAAGTTGGCCATAGCAAGTTGGCTGTGGAGAGTTGGCTGTGGCAAGTTAGCCACAGCGAGTTGGCCATAGAGAGTTGGCCATAGCAAGCTGGCCACAGTGAGTTAGCCACAGTGAGTTGGACATATCGAGTTGGCCATATCGAGTTGGCCATGCTGAATTGGCCACAGCGAGTTGGCCATAGCAAGTTGGCCACAGCGAGTTGGCCATAGCAAGTTGGCCATAGAATTGGCCATAGCAAGTTGGCCATAGTGAGTTGGCCACAGTGAGTTGGCTGTGGAGAGTTGGCCTTGGTGAATTGTCATAAACCTGCCCCTATTGTTAGACATCTAACACAGAAGATGGGATTTGAACTTTTGCATTCTCTGGATCATACTTTGCTTTTTTTGCTTCACTGTAATGTGATGGTTTAACTTGTCCCTGGGTGCTATTTTGTGCCATGGTGATAATTGAACCAACCTCACCAGACAAGCCCACTTCTAGATGCCAGCTGCTTTAGTCCCTTAGTCAATTTATATGAAGTCCATTAACAGAATAACAGAGCTGGAAGGGACCTTGGAGGTCTTCTTGGAGTGCCTGATTTCTAGTCCAGTGGTCACCAGCTAGTGGTCTGTGGACCACTGGTGGTCCATGGAGAAAAAATATTTGTATTTTTTATATTGCACTAAATCAGGGGATCCTAAAACTACAGCCTCTGGGCCAGATATATGCAATGAATGTTTGTGTTGCTGCAAAGCCCTTTGGGGTCTTTTTGTGCAGGTCGGAGGGGGGCAGAAATTCTGACCTGGGGTCTGCTTCAGCCTCCTGGTGGGGGGCTTTGGGTGAAGGCTGGAGGGAAGCACTGCTGGTGGCAAAGAGCCGGATGGCCTCGTTCCAGTGGGACTGCATCACAGCCTGGAACTGGCTGACCATCTCAACCTGCTGAGCCTCCAGGCACCGGTACCTGTCCTTGCACTCCCACAGGTCTTCCTTCTGCTTGGAAAGCCTATGCTTGTAGTCCTCAGTGAGGTACTTCTGCTGAGCTTCCTTCTCAGTCAGATCCAATTTGAACTGAGCTGTTTTGCCAACTCTTTCTCGTGGCTGCTTAGCTCCAGCAACAGCAGGCGGGGAGTGGCTGGGAGGGGAGAGGTGAGTAGAGGTCAGAGAGGCGCCCCTTCACATGAGTGACATCAAGTTGGCCACGCCCACCCAGTCACATGACCACCTAGCCACGCCCACCCAGCCGGTCATTAGGCAGATCATATTAGTGGTCCGCGGGATTTAAAATTATGAATTTAGTGGTCTCTGAGGTCCGAAAAGTTGGTGCTGCCTGTTCTAGTCCAACCACCTGCTCAAGCAGGAGACCCTGTACCATTCGGAACAAATAGTTGTCCAATCTCTTCTTAAAAACCACCAGTGTTGTAACACCCACAACTTCTGGAGGGTGTTCCTTGATGGGTGATTTCAATTATTTCTACTTCAAGCGAATCCGCTCCTTTCTTGGAGGTGACAGACAAGGTACAAGGATTGGGGGGGAAAGTCTCCTTAAACAAAGAAACAGTGTTTCCTGAATCTTTCTGAACTCGTCAGAGCAAATGAATCTTTGAACCTATTTTAAATAATTAATCTTGATTAGACACCGAAGGATATTCTTTCCTTTTGCAAAAACTATCATCAACAGGGGAAGCGATGTTTGATTAGCAGAGGCGAACACCGTTATTCATGGCTGGGGGCTAAATGCAGAGTGCCTCATTTTGTTCAAGGGTTCCAATTTGCCTTTTGAAATCTGAATTAGAAAAAGAAAAGAGAGAGAGAGAGAGAGAGAGAGATGAAGGACAAAAAAGATGATAGTCTTCACTTTGTAGTGGACAGGTAATCCTTGATGTACGGCCACAATTTTGAGCCCAAAATTTATGTTGATAAGAAAAAGCACTTGCTTAAGTGAGTTTTAGTGGCTAGGATGCTGAGCTTGTCAATCAGAAAGGTCAGCAGTTCAGCGGTTCGAATCCTTAGAGCTGCATAATGGAGTGAGCTTGTCCCAGCTTCTGCCAACCTAGCAGTTCGAAAGCACGTAAAAAATGCAAGTAGAAAAATAGGAACCACCTTTGGTGGGAAGGGAGAAGCGTTCCGTGCGCCTTCGGCATTTAGTCATGCCGGCCGCATGACCACGGAGACGTCTTCGGACAGCGCTGGCTCTTCGGCTTTGAAACGGAGATGAGCACCGCCCCCTAGAGTTGGGAACGACTAGCACATATGTGCAAAGGGAAACTTTGCATTTACCTTTACCTTAAAGTGAGTTTTTTATGGCCTTTCTTGCCACAGTTGTTAAGTGAATCACTGCTGCTGCTACATTAGTAACATGGTTGTTAAATGAATCTGGCTTCCCCATTGACTTTGTTTGTCAGACGGTTGCGAAAAGGGATTATACAAACCCCAGAACACTGCAACAATCATAATTACAAACCGTGAATTGACAAGTGTCCAAATTTTGATCGTGTCCATGGGAATGCTGCAATGGTCGTAAGTGTGAAAAATGGTCGTAAGTCACTTTTTGTAGTGCTGTTGTAACTTTTAATGGTCACTAAATGAATTGTTGTAAATTGAGGACTACCTGTCTTGAAGATCTATGTAGAACTGCCTTTCCAAGAAGTGGGAAAACACAAACATCAAAAAGGATAGTCAAATATGGAACAAAGTTAAACACGAAAACACGACCACTGTACCAAAACACCCATTTGGCTATCTACGATGGAAGCATTCATACACCCAAATGTAATTAATATGGAAAACATAGTTACATATAAAGAGTTATTGAACAGACAGGGGGAGATCAAAACTAAATTAGAATTGGCATCACAAGGGGTACAAGTAGAATGGGGGTCCTACTTACAGATACAATCAAGGTTTGCACAGGATAGGAAGAAGGAAGGTATTGCCAAAGATTTCACAATATTAGATAAACTTTTGATACAGACAGAAAACAGGCTGATCAAAGTGTTGTATAGATTTTTGTTGGAATATAAGCTAGAGGAGGAACATGTCAAAGAAACTATGGTCGCCTGGGCGAAAAATTTCATTTATAATGTGGAAATGGCTAAATGGGAAAAACTTTGGATACTTAATCAGAAACTAACAATGGCTACGGCGTATAAACAAAATCTTTATAAGATGTTCTACAGATGGCGTCTCTCCCCAGCATGGCTCCCCAAAATGTTTAAAAATCTGGCCCCAAATTGTTGGAAGTGTAAAAAAACACCAGGCATTTTTTATCATATGTGGTGGATGTGCAACGAGGCAAAGAAATATTGGGAAATGATTCAATCATGGTTAGAACAAATGGTGGGAGACCAAATCTTGTTTAAACCAGAAATTTTTCTCCTAGGCATAATACCGGAGGGGTTTAAGAAAGATACACTTTATCTAATTATACATGTACTAACTGCGGCGTGCATAACTTTTGCGCAGTATTGGAAAAAAGAAAATACACCATCAGAGCTAGATATAATCAGAAAAGCGTTGGCCTGTGCAGAAGCAGATAGGCTCACTCTTGAACTTAAAAATAAAAGGGAATCAGAATATTTTGAAGTCTGGAACAGATTTTATGATTGGTATAAGACAAGGTGACAAGACTGGAACAAACTGTATATATTGTGATTGGACAGAAGGATAGACAATGTATTAAGTGGGCTAATTGTTAATGGTTGAGACTAGCTGTATATAATGTGAATGTATGGTCACTTTGACTTCGCGGTACTGCATTGTTTTAAATGTAAAAATAATAAAAATATATTTTTTAAAAAAGGATAGTCAAAGACTTTGGGACCACATGTTGATACTCCTCGGCTTATGACCGAACACTTCGCAATTGTTCAGAGTTACGATGGACACCCCTACTACAACCCAGTTCTGAAGATGAAATCCCACCGTTGACAAGAGTTAACTCCAACCACGAAACATCTATGCATTCGCACACGACTGAACGAATAAGGTTTATTTCAATTCAGCTCACTAACTATGGAGGACTCAGAAATTGAAATTGAGAAAATTAGTAGGTTTAGAAGAAGAAAAAAGCTGTGTTAATTTTGTACCCCATTTGTTACTCACTTAATTTTGTGCCTGGTGCCTTGCTCGATTAAATCACAACCCAATTTACAGCTTAATTAATTTGGAGTCTAGTTCCCTAGTCTAATTTCGATCTGGTGGGGCCATCCATATCATCATGTCCAAGGCATTGAGGCTTCCTTGCCTTTCTTCCTGTCTCCATCAATGTTTTGTTCTTTTTTTGCCATCATCCTCAGTCTGTGAAATGAAAAAAATAAGCCTGGAAAATAGCAAAGTTGGAAGGGATCTTGGAGGTCTTCTAGTCCAACCCCTGCCTAAGGAGAAGACCCTATACCATTCTGGATAAATGGCTGCCTAATATCTTCTTTGAAAACTTATAGGTGATGGAGCACCCATATGTTCTGGAGGCAAGTCGTTCCACTGATTAATTATTTTCACTGTCAGGAAACTTCACTTTGTTATAGTTTGCTTCTCTCCTTAATTGGCTTCCTTCTGTTGCTTCTTGTCCTATCTTCAGGTGCTTTGGAGAATAGGTTGACCTTCACTCCAGGGGTGAAATCCAGCAGGTTCTGACAGATTCTGGAGAACCGGTAGCAGAGATTTTGAGTAGTTTGGAGAACTGGCAAATGCCACCTCTGGCTTTTGCCAGAGTGGGGAGGGAATGGGGATTTTGCAGTATCCTTCCCCTGGAGTGGGGAGGGAATGGAGATTTTGCAGTATCCTTCCCCTCCCACGCCCATCAAACCACCTACCAAGCCACACCCACAGAACTGGTAGTAAAAAAATTGAATTTCACCACTGCCTCAATCCTTAAGTATTAGAAGACTGCTATCATGTCTCCCCTGGTCCTTCTTTTTGTTAGAATAGACACAACTCCTCAATCATTCTGTCAAGACTGCCTTGCATTTTCACTTACATTCTAATTAGCTTGCAGCTGGGCAATGAAAGAGAGGGGAGTAGGATGGAACACAAGGGTGGAGGGAATGGCTTCCAAGCATCTTACCATGAGAACTTGCTTCTATTTCAAGGACACACCAAGCAGATATTTCATCATGGCCGTCAGGTTTTCACAACAAAATGAGCAGAAGTGATTGGTGGACATAACAGACTATGGATGGCCCATAAGGAAAAGGGGAATTAACTTATTTGTACCCTATGACTATCATTGTGTTGTATCTTATGATTCGTGATGAATGTATCTTTTCTTTTATGTACACTGAGAGCATATGCACCAAAGGCAAATTCCTTGTGTGTCCACTTGGCTAATAAATAATTCTATTCTATTCTATTCTATTCTATTCTATTCTATTCTATGCTTGCTTTTACATGGGAAATCCAGAGCTGGTTTTGCTTCTTCTATGCCAATGTGGTTTATTCAGTAAAGTTTATACTCTTGGTAAAATAATATCCCAGGAGTTTCTTTTTCTGGATTTGCCAATTGGACATCTTCATCATATACTTTAGCCTCCAGATCCCTGATCATCTTTGAGGCTCTTCTCTGCACTATTTCTAGAGTCTCAAACAACTCAAAATTTCTTTTCTGGCTCACATGCCAACCAACCATTTGCTGTCTTTGCAAATGAGCATTGCAATTTTTTATGATGGCATTATGATTGGGGGAGTGTTGTGCCACAAGACACATGGGTTTTAACCCTGTGTCGCCCACCAGCTGCCAGCAAAGCTGGCAGCAGATTCAGACAGTGAGGAGGTTGGGGAGGAACCTGGGCCAGTCCTGGAGTCTGGGGAAGGCTCTGATGAGGGCTCTGCGTTGGAGGCAGAGAGGGGGCCAGGGACATATGCCAGCTACCAGCTGCCTTCAGAGTCAGACATCAACGAGACAGATGAAGAGCTGGAGCCTGTTCCCAGTGTGCGCATGCGCAGAGTTGCCAGACAAAGGGAACAGCTAAAGAACAGGGGTCGACTTGAGAGTAAGGCTACAAGTGGACGTTTAATGGGCCCTCCCAGAGGAAATAAAAGGGGAGCGAAAAGGGAGCGGGGTTTGCAGGAGACAATTAGTTCACTTAATTGGCTCGTGACTCTCGGAGACTCCTTGCCAAGTTTTGCAGATATGGGCCTGGCAGCTCTCCAAACCAGAGAAGGTCTGTGACTGTTAATCCTCCCTTGAAAGACTTTGCTGGATGTGAATGAGCAGATTTCCCAGTCAATTAATAAAAGGGGTTTTTGTCGGGACAAGGAGTTTGCTTCATGCTCTCGGGAAGCCTCAGCCAGAACAAACCCAACAAAAGTAACCACCCCTATCTCATGAAGATCCTCTGGACATCACCAAATATGTGTACATAATTAACCTTGCAGCTGAAAAAGTTGTAGGGCGCAGTCCAAATTCCACATTCAAATGAGTTTGATGGAGAAGAAAATTGGGGCTGTTACGAACCTAATTATTCTGTAGGATTCTCCATGCATAAACAGCAGCTACTCTCCCAAGCTTGACTGGAAATATAATAAAAACACCTTTGGAGGAGAACAAGGCTTCCACGAGAGAGACGGTAATTATTTTATTGTAATGTCCAGAAGAAGGAGAGAAAAGAATCTCTCCCTTCCCCCAGAAAATAATAATAATCTTCCTTACATTAGCATGACGCCAACATTGATATTTCAGTCCCTGCTGGGCCATTTCTGTCATTTAAATAATAAATTTTCATTAAAACATCTTGAGGAAGTAATAATTCTCTATTCATCTATCCAGTGAGCACCGCAATGGGAATTGAGTTGGTTAGGATTTTACAGGTACTTATGACTTATGGCTCGACCAGTGCTGGGTTTCAAAAATTTTTGGAACCTATGCTGTGGGAGTGGCCTCCTTTGTGGGAGTGGCTTGCCGGCCATGTGACCTGGTGGGAGTGGCTTGCCGACCATTGTTCTCTCTCTCTCTCTCCCTCCCTCTCTCTCTCTCTCTCTCTCTCCTTTGTCTCTCTGTCCCTTTTTTCTTTTTTTCTTTCATCTCTCTCTCACTCTTTTTCTTTCTTTTTTCTTTCTTTCTTTCTTTCTTTCTTCCTTTCTTTCTCTTTCTCTCTCTATGTGTCTGTCTGTCTGTCTGTGTGTCTGTCTGTCTGTGTGTGTGTGTGTGGCAGTGGTGGGTTTCAAAATTTTTTGGAACCTCTTCTGTAGGTGTGGCCGGCTTTCCAGGTCCACTGTAGATTTGACGAACCGGTTCTACCGAATAGGTGCGAACTTGTAGGAACCCACCTCTGGGCTCGACTTATGACCACAACTGAGAATGGGTTGAAGTTCCCACCAGCACATCAGAGGTGGGTTGCTCCAGGTTTTACTATCGGTTTGCTTCACATGCATTTTGCATGCGCAGAACAATTTACAGTGAACAGCACGCACACTCCTAAACAACATGCCAAAAAGGGCAGCAGCGACCGGGGAACCGGTTTCGGGGCATGGCCAGCCTGGGGTTGCTGCTGGTTCTGCAACCCAGGTCTAAATTCCACTACCAGTTTGGCTGAACCGGGCCAAACCAGGAACAACCCATCTCTGCAGCACATGGCTTTTGCTGGGTTTTCAGGTTCCCACCTCTGCTTTAGAACTGTTGTGACCTGTCAGCAGCCAGCAGAGCTGGCGGAAGATTTGGACAGTGGGGAGGTTGGGGAGGAACCTGGGCCAGTCCTGGAGTCTGGGGAAGGCTCTAATGAGGGCTCTATGTTGGAGGCAGAGAGGGGGCCAGGGTCATCTGACAGTTATCAGCTGCCTTTGGAGTTGGAGATCAGTGGGGCAGAAGAACAGCTGGAACCTGTTTCCAGTGTGCACATGCGCAGAGTTGCCAGGAGAAGGGAACAGCTAAGGAACAAGGGCCGACTCAGGAGTGAAGCCACAGGTGGATGGTGAATGCCCCCTCCCATAGGGAATAAAGAGGAGCGAAAGGGGAGTGGAGTTTGCAGGAGACCATTTGTTCAATTCATTAAGGTGAAGATCTGTTCCTGACTTCTTGCCAAGTAATTGTTGCTACAGCATGGTGTTTGTAAGATATCAGCCAGGCAGCTCTCCAAGCCTGATAAAGATCTGTCGCTGTGAAATGAAAGTATGTTTGCTGGGACTTTGCAGGAGAGAAATTCCCTTTCACCTCAATAAAAGAGGTTTTATCGGGACGAGGAGTCAGCTTCATGCTCTTGGGAAGCCTAGATCAGAACAAGACTGCATCATGGCCCAATTTGAGATTAAATTTTTGCTCACATCTAAGATTGAATGATGATTCTCCGTGCGCTGCCTAAAACCTCTTGTTCTGCCTTTTTTTAAAAATATTATTAGCGTTCGATGGAAGCTTCTGAGAAATTCAGCTATTATGACAATGAGGAGTCAGAAGGGCATCTGGGAGAAATGCCAGGAGGTCTGGCAGCCCACCATTTCTACTGCCTCTTCTCCCACAGAAGGTGATAGTCCATCTCAATATGACATAGAGATAGTTAATGGCTGTTGGGCCACCTGGCTAATGCTCTGCTTTGCAAGGAAGAGTTTCTCAGCAGCTGCTTTGACAAACAAGCTCTCTTTCTGAGGAGGGGACTGCAGGAGCACACCGCCCACCCCTGCCCCAAGAGCAATCTTGGGCCATCACTCTCAAAAAATGGTGTCCTATAATTTCATCCCAATCTTAATGAACCATCTGCTCAAGGTCTTTCCATTGTGAGGACAATCCGTAATGAATCTGGAATCTTAAACTCTACCGTGTTCCCCTGAAAATACAACCTACCCTGAAAATAAGTCCTAGCTTGATTTTAACATGTGCACCCAACATAAGCTCTACACCCCAAAATAAGCCCTAATTAAGACCCTACCCACTCCTGGGTACATGGTAAAAATTAAGCTGGGGGTGGGTGTGGGGGGTGAAGCTGCCCTACTACAAGTGGTGAAATTCTATTTTTTTTTATTACCGGTTCTGTGAGCATGGCTTGGTGGGCATGATACTGTCAAATCCTCATTCCCTCCCCACTCCAGGGGAAGGATACTGCCAAATCCCTATTCCCCCCCCAATCCTGGGGGAAGGATATTGCAAAATCCCCATTCCCTCCCCACTCCAGGAGAAGAATACTGCCAAATCCCCATTCCCTCCCCACTCCAGGGGGAAGGATACTGCCAAATCCCTATTCCCTCCCCAATCCTGGGGGAAGGATATTGCAAAATCACCATTCCCTCCCCACTCCAGGAGAAGGATACTGCCCAATCCCCATTCCCTCCCCACTCCAGGGGGAAGGATACTGCAAAATCCCCATTCCCTCCCCAATCCTAGGGGAAGGATACTGCCAAACCCCTATTCCCTCCCCAATCCTGAGGGAAGGATACTGCAAAATCTCCATTCCCTCCCACTCCAGGGGAAGGATACTGCAAAATCCCCATTACCTCCCCACTCTAGGGGGAGGGATACTGCAAAATCCCCATTACATCCCCACGCCAGGGGAAGGATACTGCCAAATCCCCATTCCCTCCCCAATCCTAGGGGAAGGATACTGCCAAATCCCCATTCCCTCCCCACTCCAGGGGGACGGATACTGCAAAATCCCCATTCCCTCCCCAATCCTAGGGGAAGGATACTGCAAAATCCCCATTCCCTCCCCAATCCTAGGGGAAGGATACTGCCAAACCCCCATTCCCTCCCCACTCCAGGGGGAGGGATACTGCAAAATTCCCATTCCCTCCCCAATCCTAGGGGAAGGATACTGCAAAATCCCCATTCCCTCCCCAATCCTAGGGGAAGGATACTGCAAAATCCCCATTCCCTCCCCAATCCTAGGGGAAGGATACTGCCAAACCCCCATTCCCTCCCCACTCCAGGGGGAAGGATAATGCAAAATCCGCATTCCCTCCCCACTCCAGAGGAAGGTTACTGCCAAATCCCCATTCCCTCCCCAATCCTAGGGGAAGGATACTGCCAAATCCCTATTCCCTCCGCACTCCTGGGGAAAGGAATTGCAAAATCTCCATTCCGACCGCACTCTGGGGCTGGCCAGAGGTGGTATTTGCCGGTTCATCAAACTACTCAAAATTTCTGCTACTGGTTCTCCAGAACCTGTCAGAACCGGCTGAATTCCACCCCTGCCTACTACTTACCTTCGGACAGTTTCAGTCAGACCTTGCACTCCCCAACCCATGCTTTGCTGGCCCATTTCTTCTGCAGCCAGCAAGGCTTTCCTGAAGGCCTCTACAGTCAATAACAGCTCTGGATTGATCCAGAACAGGGGTGGTTTCCAGCTGCTGCTACTGCCGGTTTTCTCAGGGATGCGCTGCGTGAGTGTGCTTGATGGACGCTATGAGCGCATGCACAGTACAAACAAATTGCTTCTGCGCAAGTGCAGAAGCAAAAAACAAAATGGCGCTGCCTAAGGCACCGCCAATAGAACCGGTTTGGCGGCATGGCAGGCCGAGTTACTACTGAACCGGTCCGAACTGGTAGGAACCCACCTCTGATCCAGAGGTCTGTTATTGGCTGTAGAGGCCATCAGGGAAGCCTTACTGGCAGCAGAAGACATTCCTGAAGGCCTCTGACAGTGAATAGGAGACTGGGGGCAATACACATAAGCCAGGTGTGTCAATGGATGACATCCTTCCCCCCCCAAATAAGACCTGGTGCCTTTTTTTGGTAGCAAAAAAGAAATATAAGACAGGGTCTTATTTTTGGGAAAACACGGGTAGATATTGGAGAACATGAGATACTCATCCCATAAAGCAGCACGTCCAGAAGGAGGAGAGAAAAGAATCTCTCCCCTACCCCAGAAAAGTAATTAATCTTCCTTATAGTAGCAGGACGCCGACACTGATATTTCGGTCCCTGCTGGGCCATTTCTGTCATTTAAATAATAAAGTTTTCATTAAAACATCTTGAGGAAGTAATAACTCTCCGTTCATCCATCCAGTGAACACAACGATGGGAATTGCATTAGTAGGACGTTACAGGTAGTCCTCAACGTACGACGACAGTTGGGACAAGGCAGTTGCTAAGAGAATTGCATGTGATTTGAGGGCTTCTTTGCTATGATTGTTAAGCAACCAGCAGAACATCAGTTGATGATGTTACCTAGTTGGCTAATGAAACATCTGCAAGAAAACAACCAAGTTCAGAGCGCACCGAGGACTCCACAGTCTTCCTCCTCCTCCTTTCCAAAAACCTGTCTCCCTTTTAGACCTGATGATGTTACCTAGCTGGGCAATGAAACATCTGCAAGAAATCCACCAAGTTCAGAGAGCACCAAGGAGCCCACAGTCTTCTTCTTCCTCCTCCTCCTCCTCCTCCTCCTCCTCCTCCTCCTCCTCCTTTCCACAAATCTGCCTTCCTTTTAGAGTTGATGAGGTTACCTAGCTGGGTAATGAAATGTCTTCAAGAAACACACCAAGCTCAGAGAGCACCAAGGAGCCCATAGTCCGCCTCCTCTTCCTCCCCCTTTCCAAAAACTTGTCTCCCTTCTAGACTTTATGATGTTACCTAGCTGGACAATGAAACATCTGCAAGAAACCCAACAAGTTCAGCGAGCACTAAGGAGCCACAGTCTTTTCTTTCTTCTCCTTCTCCTTCTTCCTTTTCCTCCTCTTCCTCTTCCCCTCCTCCTCCTCCTCCTCTCTACAAATCTGTCTCCCATTCAGCCTTGATAATGTTACCTTGTTAGGTAATGAAATGTCTTAAGTAACACACCAAGCTCTGAGAGCACCAAGGAGCCCACAGTTGTTGTCCTTCTCCTCCTTTCCACAAAGCTGTCTCCCTTTTAGTTCCTAATGACATTACCTTATTGCACAATGAAACCTCTGCAAGAAAACCAGCTGTTGGGGTTCTGATAGATGCCCTAAGAGCAGGCCAGTTGACACCACCAAGCTCAGACAAGACCATGGACCCAATAGTTCAACCTTGACCTACAAATTGTCTCTATTGGTGCTACGTCTCTATTTATACTATTTCTACTAATGTCAAGTCCATATCCACTTTGGATTAGAAGAGAGGAGGTTTTTTTTCCCTACTGTTGTTCCAGTCAAGAAAAAAGAAGAAGAAGAAAAGATATTGGTGATCTATTTAACCATTTTATTCCTATACGGGCAAAGTCATCATTTTTGCTGCTATTTAATCTATTTTTAAGATCACATCTCATTCAATTAAGCTTTCATATTGTTGACATCCCCACGCTGCTCCGAAGACAGATTGCAAAAAGCTGGAAAAAATAAGACCCATAAATAAATGCTGGGGTATTCATATTTTAGAAAAAGGCTACAGGCGGGGATTTAAAAAAAGTAAAAAAAAAGTGGGGGGGGGAACCGAAAATCCTCGGGCATATTTACTGCATTCAGCAACACAATGAAAAAATATATACCATTCAGGATGATGAACTATTGAAAATAAAAATTTATGGCTTATTTACATTTAATGTACATGCATATATATGCATGCTTGTAACCCTGTATATCACAAACTCAAAATACAACAAGCTCAAGCAACACAAAATATATATAGAGAGGATTAAATATAGCTTTCTTCTCTTTTTTTAAAAAAAAAAGTACTGAAAGGAGGATTTTTAATACAGTGTCTTGTTACTCTAAATCCAATCTGGTGTTTGAAAAGTTTTTAAATTTTTTAAATGCTTAAGAGAGGGGTATTTAAATGCATAGGAGGAGATGGAAATTGAACTACGATAAGTAAGCACATTTATTCTGATTTCAGAACTTAGTTTAACCTTCTGGGTTTATACAACATACCAATTTCTAAGGCAACCAACAGGATAAGCCACAAAATGTTCAACATAAATGGGAGCTAACTGCCCTACATTTAGTGTGTTGTATGAATGTGCCTGCTAAGCCTTCAGTTGTAAGCAGGTTGTAATAGCAAAGTTTTATCTAAATCAGGGGGCAGCAACCCCAGCTCTGGAGCTGCATGTGACTCTTTCATCCCTCTTCATCCCAATGTGCAACACTCATGGGCATGTGATTTATTGAGCTTTTCGACCCCCAGTGGGCAACCATGGATAAATCCAAGAAAAGAAAAGTTTCAGAAGACAACATAACCTTTAATTCAACTACATAGGCTAGTTTTGTGGCTGCTCAGGAAATAAGTCAGGCATGGGAAGGGTTTTTGTGGCTCCCGGTGTTTTTTCTGTGGGAAACGGGTCCAAATGGCTATTTGAGTGTTTAAGGTTGCTGACCCCTGATCTAAATCATCATGAATTTTAACCACAATTTGTTCAATTTAACCTTGGTTAGTTGAAGCTGGAATGTGCAACCCCAGTTCTAAGGGTAGTCAAAAAACTAGACCTTCATACTATGATTAGTACTGGTGACAGTGCCAATGTACTCCTAAATTATGGTGAACACCCATAGGCAAAAGGGACAGAGAGGGAGAAGTTAATGGGTCATTATGAAACATCTGGGCGTGGTACATATCTGCAGGTGAATCAGACAACAAGCTGCCTCATTTGATAGGTAGCCGGAAGATGGGAAGGCATCGAGAGATAACTTCTGCATTCTGTGAAGACCAAGAAATCACAGGACTGGAAATTATGGAGCTATGAAGCTATATGAGATGGAGTCTACCGGGAAGTCTAACACGCCATCAAATCAAGACATCAAAGGTGGACAGAAAGTTATGGGTCTTAAGATGCAGACAACCATTCCAAGGTAATGCTGCAGGAACCCAGTATGTCTAGTCTGATGAAAAGAAGGACCATGGGTGACATGATAGCGGTGTTCCAATATCTCAGGGGCTGCTACAAAGAAGGGGGATTAAGCTTTGCTCCAAGGCACTTAAGGGCAGGGCAAGAAGCAATGCGTGGAAACTAATCAAGGAGAGAAGCAACTTGAAACTGAAGAGAAATGCCCTGACAGTGAGAACAATTAATCAGTGGGAAAATGCTCCAACACTGGAAGTCTTTAAGAAGATGTTGGATATAACGAAGACCAGTTATCCTAGGACAAATTAGACAGATAACCAAGTTGGGTCATTTTCTACAATGCATTAATAATGTATCTTCAGGTCGCCAGACAAAATCTTTCTAGCTTCATCTGGACATGCTTAGATTTGAATTAGCATGAAAAGCTAATCTTCCACACAGCAATTCTTTCTCTCTCTCTCTCTCTCTCTCTCTCTCTCTCTCCCTGCTCCCTCTCTCTCTTTCTCTCTCTCATTCATTCTCTCTCTCATTCTTGCTCTCATTCTATCTTATTTCTCTCTCTCTCATTCTTGCTCTCATTCTATCTCATTCTATCTCTCTTATTTCTCTCTCTTTCTCTCATTCTTGCTCTTATTTCTCTCTCTCATTCTCTCTTATTTCTGTCTCTCATTCTGTCTTTCTTATTTCTCTCTCTCTTTCTCATTCTCTCATTCTCTCTCTTATTTCTCTCTCTCTCATCCTCTCTCCCCCCCCTCTCTCTCTTTTGTTTCCTGTTTGCTTCTCCCTTTTAAAAAAGCAAGCTTCTAGTGCTTGCTTTTTTGTCAAGATACCCTGTATTTAGGAAGTTCTTGGAACTTGGTCAGCGAGGGCCCTCTACTAGAAAAATCCATAAAGGGAGGCAGAGAGACCTTGGTTGAATTAATCAAATGTTGCTTTTCTTTTCAGAAGCAACAGCATTGCTGCACGGCTGGAAAAACTCAAGAGTTTGCTTATCAGGAAAAAGGAATAAAAAAAATTAAAATGACATCCGTGGATAATCACACAATTCCAGCTGCAGTCTGGTTGACACCTCAGAGTCATTTTTTCCTGTCTTGTTCATTTCTGCAGAGGTGGGTTGGTTGTTTCTTTTCATTTCGTTTTGCTTTGGAGCAAATGGGGGGGGGACGAATGTGGCTGTTTGGCATTCAAGTTTTGTTCTGTCTGGCAAGATGGACAGCGAAGCAACTGTGGTTTTCAACAAGGGAGAATAATTCCATTCGGCTTGCAAACAGGACTCAGCAGAGACACTGAGTCTCATCTGGGAAGGTGGGAGGATTCCGTACAGGTGTTTTTCCCCAGGTGAGATAAAAGCCTTTTGCAATGATATGAAGCTGCAGGTGTCCATCACAACCAGGATGATCCCAAGAACCACCAAGCAGATGCACCTGAGGCTCAAAAAGAACATCTGCTATTTCTGCTGGTCTCCAGGCCAGGATTAGAAAACAGAGCTTGGTCACACTGTCTTTACTTCTGCATTGTTTGCTTCAAATGCAAGATTTGAAGTGGGGTATTTCCTGGTGTAGACAGGACACTGTGGCTCAGTGGCTAAGAAGTTGAGCTGGTCGATCAAAAAGGTCAGCAGTTTGGCAGTTTGAATCCCTAGCGCTGCATAACGGAGTGAGCTCCCGTTACTTGTCCCAGCTTCTGCCAACCTAGCAGTTCGAAAGCACGTAAAAATGCAAGTAGAAAAATAGGAACCACCTTTGGTGGGAAGGAAACAGCGTTCTGTGCGCCTTCAGCGTTGAGTCATGCTGGCCACATGATCACGGAGACGTCTTTGGACAGTACTGGCTCTTCGGTTTTGAAACGGAGATGAGCACCGCCCCCTAGAGTTGGGAAGGACCAGCACATATGTGCGAGAGGAACCTTTATCTTATTTCCTGGTCTCTCCTTTGTATCCTTCAACTATCTAATGCATAGACATATAGAGAGCTGGTCAAGAGCTCTTCAATGTTAGTGTCATGAGAAAATTTAGCCTTTCAGATCCAGAGAATCTAGTGGAGTTCTCTTCCCCACACATGTCTATGGAGATTCTCAGTCCTCCAAGGTCCTGGTTGTCCCAAAAGTGCTTTTTTCAAGAGGCAACTGGACTTCCTGTTTTTTCTTTGAAGACATTTTGCTTCTCATCCAAGAAGCTTCTTCAGCTCAGACCAGATGGTGGGGAATGGAAGGATTTATATTCCTTGCAGACAGCTGGTCATTTGCATCCTTTTAGAGGGTCCCTGAGGCCACTTGGAGGCTTGTCTGTGTCCTCAGGGTTACCTGAGTGATGCAAATGGGTGCAGAGCCTTCTTGGAACTGCTGAAAGGACTCCTGTGTTGTAGAGTGGTGATAGATGATGTTGCCTCCCCCCCCCCTCTGTTGAGAGAAGGCTGTTCAATTTTGACACAGATGGTCTCTTCAATCCCTCATTCAAACTAGTGGTCCTCTCCATCCAAAATGTGGACTTTGCTGTCTTCAAAATAATGGCATTTGTCTTTTAAATAAAGGTGGACGGCTGAATCTAGTCCTGATGGGTTTGTTTCTCCTATGTTGAGCCATGCGTTTATGAAGTGGCTGTTTTGTTTCCCCAATGTACAGATCTGTACAAGGCTCATTGCATTATACTGCATATACAACGTTGCTTAGTTTGTGTCTGGGTATTTTATCCTTGGGGCGGACAAGTGTACCACCAACATCTGAGTGCACCAGTTGGTCACAGCTGTAGAAGTTTCTTGGATGAGAAGCGAAATGTCTTCAAAGAAAAACCAGAAAGTCCAGCTGCTTCTTGAAAAACCACCTTTGGGGCCTCCCCACTCATCTTCCTCAGCTTCATCCCTGCCAGTGCTTAGATGACCATCCAGTGTAAAATGTCCCTTGGCTATTCTATAGCTAGTCCTCCCAGCCAAAAAGAGGTCACACCAAGCCCAGAAAATCTGAAAGTATGGATTCAGTCCAATGGGCAATTTTGCCCCTCCTCAATTTAGCCGGAAGGAAGTAAAGAGGTGCTTCCTACGGGAACAAATTCTCAGAGAGTAATAGGTAGTCAGGCAACAAATCGAAGATCCTGAGGGTGTGGTCTGCCTGGGTCTCAGAAGGAAGGGCCAACAGGGGCCGATGTCAGACGGCGGAAAGATCGATCTTGTTGCCAGATTGACTGCTTTTGTCATTAGTGTTGACTTTGGTTGGCGTTGTTGCGGGCTTGGTCACAGTTATCTGGATTGAGAAAGAAAGAATTTGGTTTGGTTTGGTTTATTAGATTTATATGCCGCCCTTCTCCCAAGGATTCAGGGCGGCGTACAACATTAAAAGAAACACATAATACAAAAGTTTTTTAAAAAATGGATAATTGATGGAGCAATAAAGGCATGGCACGACAAAACCATGCTGGTCAAAAGTGCGGCAATAAAATCGCGGCGATAAAGCCGCGACGTCATTACCGCGCGTCATCACCGCCGCGACAACAGCGCGGCAACAGAAGGGCACTTTAAAATGGCGCCGCGGCAGAAAGCCGACTTCAATTAAGGTAAGCGTTAGGATTAGGTTTAGGGGTTTGTTTTAGGGTTAGGGTTAGGGTTAGGGTTAGGGTTAGGGTTAGGGTTAGGGTTAGGGTTAGGGTTAGGTTTAGCGTTAGGTTTAGCGTTAGGGTTAGGGTTAGGGTTAGGGTTAGGGTTAGGTTTAGGGTACTGAGTGCTTGGGAATGCGCGATTTTGCCCTCCGCGATTATGTCATCACGGTAGAGTCGTGTTTTTCCCTAGCGCTTAGAACGGCGCGAATTAGTCTTCACGCTTATGTCTCCGCGCAGAAGGGCTTCGCGGATTTGTGGTGGAAGCCAATAAAGGAGGATATTTGTAGATCAGGGTTGAAATGCGAGGTCTTTGGTGCTCTCTGAGTTTGTTTGTTTTCTTGCAGATGTTTCTTTATGCAAACTAGATAACATCATCAGTGCTAGTGGTATTGCCTAGTTTGTTATCCAGCAGTGATGATGTTACCTAGTAATGAAACATCTGGAAAAAAGCAACCAAGCTCAGAGAGCACCAAGGACCCGTCATTGATGAAGCATTGAGGAATTGCTAATATTCAGTACCTACACACTTCCTCTCGTGCACCTCTTGGATTCAAGATGAAACTCATCTGGTCCAGCTTTATGCATCATATGATAGACCTCCCAAGCACAGGTAAGAGAGTGACTACCTTCTTCTTGGATTTGTCCCCAACAACTGGTCTTTCAGTGATGCTACCTATGAGCATCTCATCTCTGATACCACCCATTCAGTGGTGGGATTCCAAATCTCTCCTACCGGTTCTAGGACAGTGTGCTTCGTGCATGCGTCCAGCACTCAAAGACCACCTTTGGTGTCAGCGCTGGTGAGCTGAGCTTTTTTTTACCTCAGCTGAGGTGTCTTTTTTTCCCTCTCTTTATTTTTGTAAGCCGCCTGGAGTCCTTCGGGATTGGGCGGCATATAAATGTGGTTAATTAAATTAAATTAAATTAAAATACATTTCTGCAATGAAAATTGTTCTGCGCATTCACAGAACTGAAAATCAAGATGGCAATGCCGTGGGAGAACCGGTTCAATGATGTGGCAGGCCTGGATCACTACCGATTCCAGCGACCTAGGCCACCAAGTTACTACCTGTTTGGCTGAACTGGTCCGAACCAATAGGAACCCACCTCTGCCCTTACCAAAGTCAGCATGAAGTGGAAATCAATATTGGTGCCACTGGAATAAACCTGGATGGTTCCCAACTGGATTCCAGTATTGGAATGGTCTAGACCAGGGGTGTCCAAACTTGGGAACTTTAAGACTTGTGGACTTCAACTCCCAGATTTCCCCAGCCAGCCACCCCTGGTCTAGAGTCTCCTGCTTGGGGATGGAGATGAAAGGGATGGATCTATTTCTATTCTGAATCACCAATAATGACGATTTGAAAACAGCACATAGGTCTGCAGCAGAACATGCTGGAGAAGACATGGTAGGAAAGAACCTTTTCCAATTTCATTTATATGGGGTGTTCCACTCTCCTTAGAGGAAGACAGAAATCTGAGGGGTTCTAGCCATACTTACAATGTCAGAATTGAAAGCTTTCACATTGATGTTGCGGATGGAGCTGCTGGTTAGTGACCACACCTTCGTTTTGTGCTTAAAGGCAGCTCTGACCTTGGAAAAGAAGAGAAAGATGTCCTGAGTTAGGAAGATATGAATTCCTGAGGCTACCTCCTCGGCAGTCCCAATTTGCTCCCTTTCCACAGGCTGATTTCCCTTCCTCATGGACTCCTTTTTTTCCAGCACCATTGTAACGTCAAATGATGCCTACCCAAAGGGTTATAAGTCAAGGACTAGCTATCCTGACTAAGGCAATGAAAAGAAGTATCCTCCCAGAAAGTTTCCCATCTTGGTTAAAAAGATGTGTGCCCTTCATTCATTCTTCTTCACCATTATCATCCACAAAGAAGAGGGAGTCAAACTATTCTCCAAGGCACCTGAGTGTAGAACAAGAAGCAGTGGGTGGAAACTAATCAAGGAGAGAAGCAACCTAGAACTAAGGAGAAATTTCCTGACAGAACAATTAACCAGTGGAAGAACTTGCCTCCAGAAGTTGTGAATGCTCCAACACTGGAAGTTCTTAAGAAGAGGTTGGACAACCATTTGTCTGAAGTGGTGTAGGGTTTCCTGCCTGAGCAGGGAGTTGGACTAGAAGACCTCCAAAGTCCCTTCCAACTCTATTATTCTATTCTATTCCATTCCATTCCATACTATCCTCTACCTGGAATTAAGGGGAAATTTCCTGACAGTGCGAACAATCAACCAGTGGAATAGCTTCCCTCCGAAAATTGTGAATGCTCCAACACTGGAAGTTCTTAAGAAGAGGTTGGACAACTATTTGTCTGAAGTGGTGTAGGGTTTCCTGCCTAAGCAGGGGGTTGGACTAGAAAACCTTCAAGAGCCGAGGTGGCGCAGTGGTTAAATGCAGCACTGCAGGCTACTGCTAGATCAGCAGTTCAGCGGTTCAAATCTCACCGGCTCAGGGTTGACTCAGCCTTCCATCCTTCCGAGGTGGGTAAAATGAGGACCCGGATTGTTGGGGGCAATATGCTGACTCTCTGTAAACCGCTTAGAGAGGGCTGAAAGCCCTATGAAGCGGTATATAAGTCTACTGCTATTGCTAAAAAAAAAAAAAAAGGTCCCTTCCAACTCTGTTATTCTATTCTACTCTACCCTACCCTACCCTATCCTATCCTATTCATTTCCAGAAATGGAAATCTACAGCTTAGGTCTAAATGCTTCTGTAGAACTCAAAAGCCACAGATATCTCAAACGGCACTCCTGGTTCCCTCAAACGGCATCCCTGGTTAAGAGCCGAGGTGGCACAGTGGTTAGAGTGCAGTACTGCTGGTTACTTCAGCTGACTGCTAGCTGCAGTTCAAATCTCATCAGGCTCAATGTTGACTCAGCCTTCCGTCCTTCCAAGGTGGGTAAAATGAGGACCCAGATTGTTGGGGGCAAGAGGCTGACTCTGTAAACCGCTTAGAGAGGGCTGTAAAAACACTATGAAGCAGTATAGAAGTCTAAGGGCTATTACTATTGGTTCATTCAACTGACTTATCCCTCGACTAATGGGATCAGATTGCTTCCAGTGAATTTGTCCTTTAAAAAATCATATCTCCAGCTGAACAACGCTCCAGCTGTGATGCCTCCAGTTGAACCCAGAAGGGAAGTTGGTATGAAATATTGCAAATTACGGTCCAGAAGAGCAATTGTGTTGGGATAAGGTAGCTCTGTAGCAATGTTTGGCTGAAATTGTATTGGTCTCAAAGAGAGGTGGCTGACGGGTTCGAAATTTCTGGATGAGGGATCAAAAAGGAAACACTAAATAGATCCGCCTACGTGTCTTAATTGGCGTATCAGCCTGGAACAGCTATTGTGGCACTCAATGGTGCTATGCAGGCAGTCTTCTTAGAATAGCAATGTATAATTTTCCCCTATTGTCCAATTGGGATCTAAATGACCTTTTAATGAATACCTGAAATTGTCTCTATTCTTTCGGTCTCCCTTCGGGGATGCTCACCAGCGGTGGAGAAGAAATGAGATCTAAGTGAGCAAAAGGATGGAGAAGAAGGATGGGCTGTATCCAGGAAGGGGAAGAATCATTTCTCTCTCATTGACATTCTTTGGCATCAGCGAAGAAGCTCGTTTTGGCAAGAAGAAGAACATTGGGCTAAAAGCTGTTTAAAAGGTCAATTTTGATGTGATGGGGAAGGTATTCAAGCTATACAATAGAATCATAGGGCTATAGAATAACAGAGTTGGAAGGGGCCATTGGAGGTCTTCTAGTCAAACCCTCTGCCTAGGCAGAAACTCATACACCACTTCAGACAAATGATATCCAACATCTTCTTAAAGACTTCCAGTGTTGGAGAATTTACGACTTCTGGAGGCAAGTTGCTCCACTAATTAATTGTTCTCACTGTCAGGAAATTTCTCTTCAGTTCTAAGTTGCTTCTCTCCTTGATTAGTTTCCACCCATTGCTTCTTGTCCTTCCTCAGGTGCTTTGGAGAATAGCTTGACTCCGTCTTCTTTGTGGCAATCCCTGAGATATTGGAACACTGCTATCCTGTCTCACCTAGTCCTTCTTTTCATTAAACTAGACATACCCAGTTCCTACAACCATTCTTCATATGTTTTAGCCTCTGGTCCCCTCATCATCTTTGTTGCTCTTCTCTGCACTCTTTCTAGAGTCTCCACATCTTTTTTTTACATCGTGGCGACCAAAACCTGATGCAGTATTCCAAGTCTGGCCTTACCAAGGCCTTATAAAGTGGTATTAACACTTCGAGTGATCTTGATTCTCTCCCTCTCTTTATGCAGCCTAGAACTGTGTTGGCTTTTTTGGCAGCTGCTGCACATGGCTGGCTCCTATTTAAATGGTTGCCCACTGGGACTCCAAGATTCCTCTCACAGTTACTACTACTATTGAGCCAGGTACCACCTGTACTGTACCTGTGCATTTAATTTTTCTTGCCTAAATGTAGAACCTTCCTTTTTTCCCCATTAAATTTCATTTTGTTAGACAGCACCCAATGTTCAAATCTGTAGGCTGTAGGACCTCACAGACTAGGAAAGCCCCCTCAAAGTTTTTCCCTGTGATGTAGTTAACTTTGGGACATAGCAACCTGATAGAATATTCATGACTGGGAGAGACATGGTAATATGGTCAGCCAATGAATAGGCACAGCAACTAAATCAGCCAATGGGAGTTTAAACAGACCTGAGTCTGTGCTGAGAATCAAAACTGAAACTGGATCTGCCTGCTCTGAACTCTGAGATGAAACTGTTCTCTCCTGCTTGTGTTCTGCTTGTAACTTCTACCACGTTGGAAGAATCTGCTGCTGGTGTTGTACATTTATTCATCTGTTATTATGTATATAAAGAAGTTAATGAATCTAGCGTAATCAGTTATCTGTGTGTGGCTTTCTGGATTTGATTTTTCTGCAACAAAGTCTGACACAACCCGAGGTCTTTCAGATGTTTTGATTTAAACTCCCGAGAATGGCAGGGGATCTGGGGTGCACATTTCTTACCTCTGAAATTACCAAAACGTAGTTATAGGTTTGTCTATGGAGATTCCCAGTCATCTAGGTCATGGTTTTCTCAAAAGGCAAGTGAACTTTGTTTTTCCTTGAAGACATCTCACTTCTCCTCCAAGAAGCTTCTTGGATGAGAACTGAAGAAGCTTCTTGGATGAGAACTGAAGAAGCTTCTTGGATGAGAAGTAAAACCTTTTCAAGGAAAAACAAAGTCCAGTTGCCTCTTGAGAAAGTGGCTGCGCAGGAACTGGACAAGCCTAGTCTAGTGAAGGGAAGGACCAGGGAAGACAGGATAGGAGTCTTCAAATATTTGACGGGCTGCCACAGAGAGGAGGGGGGTCAAACTATTTTCCAAAGACCCGAAGGCCAGACAAGGAATAATAGATGGAAACTGAACAAGAAGAGATTCAACCTGGAAATAAGGAGGAATTTCCTGACAGTGAGAACAATCAAACCATGGAACATAAGTTCCCTTCAGGAGTTGTGGGAACTTCCCTAGTGGCTTTCAAGAAGAGACTGGACTGCCATCTGTCAGAAATGGTGCTTCAGTGGGAGGTTGGACTAAATGATCTACAAGGTCCCTTCCAACTCCGTTAATCTGAAAAGAACCTTTGGGACATCATTATGGGTTCTTCCAATCTTTGCATCTACACCAGAAGGTGACATCCTGGAGGCCTTGTGACATATTCAGCTCCAGCACTCAAACTCCCTAACATTTTCTTTAAAAAACCTGATAAGTTTTGGGGAAAACATCTGGAGGTCATTGAGTTGCCAATCCTGGGTTTATGCAACCTTGGGAACATGAGGTTGTCTTTGCCCGCAATGTGGCTATAATTGTGCTCTCAAAAATCACCAGGTGAAAGAAGCCCTTAAGGGTAGGACAAAAATGCAATTTGATTGAATTTGCTTATAAATGCAATCCAAATTAAATTCCATTCACTAATTCAGTACAGTTGACATGGTTATTCCTGACATAATTAATGAAGTCCCTTCTGGCATTTTTAGATGATAATTGGGTGGTAATATTTCAAAAGAACTAAGTAGCTATGCCATGAGCTTTGATTTAACCAGATATAGAGTAAAAATAATAATAAAAAATCCGGGTATATGAACAGTGGCTGTTTGCTTTAATGCCTGGAGTCCTTGACGGACTAGTTCTCTGCGAACGCTATAAATTATGGGGGTGACAGCTAAATATACCATTATATAAACTATACATGTTCTGTAGCAAAACAAAAGATATTTTCCCTAGAGCCTTGTAATTAAATGGCCACATTTCCCCTAACACAAGGGCTGTTTCACAGCATAAACTTTAAATCAATGTATTATTTTCCCTGCTAACAGGATACATAACAATATTCTTATTCCAGCATCAACTGGATTTTATTTTATTCAGCATCAACTGGATTTTATTCCCTGAAATGGGGTGGAGATGGGAACATACCTCTGAGTTCAGGAGGCAATGAAAGAGAAAGATGAAAAAACCCTGAAACGATAAAATCAAATTCTTATTGTTTTTTGTTTTTTTAAAGCAAAGAGAGTCAGAAAGAACATTTGGAGCTAATAGAGTTAAGGAAGGAGATTTGTGGTTCTATAACAAATACATAACACTTTTTGGAGGTCTGTGACCTTGCACACAATTGTTGACTAGGTAAAGGTTCCCTTCGCACGTATGTGCTAGTCGTTCCTGACTCTAGGGGGCGGTGCTCATCTCCGTCTCAAAGCCGGAGAGCCAGCGCTGTCTGTAGAAGTCTCCGTGGTCATGTGGCCGGCATGACTCAATGCCAAAGGCACACAGAACGCTGTTACCTTCCCACCAAAGGTGGTTCCTGTTTTTCTACTTGCATTTTTACGTGCTTTCGAAATGCTAGGTTGGCAGAAGCTGGGACAAGTCAAGGGAGCTCACTCTGCTAGGGATTCGAACCACCGAACTGCTGACCTTTCTGATCGACAAGCTCAGCCTCTTAGCCCCTGAGTCACCACGTCCTGTTGACTAGGACTAGTGTACAAATTTCCTCAACTTACAACCACACTTGAAATTTCTGCTGTCAAGGGAGAAACTGGTTAAGGGAATTTTGTCCCTATGCCTTTCCTTGCCAAAGTTGCTATGTGAATCATTGCAGTGGTTAAGTTCTCAAATGAATCTGGCTTCCTCATTGACTTTGCTTGTCAAAAGGTCACAAAAAGGGGAATCACATGACCCCAGGAACATTTCAACAGTCATAAATATGAGTCAGTTGCCAAGTGGCCGAATTTTGATGGTGTGACCATGGGGATGCTGCAACAATCAGAATTGTGGAAAATGGTCATTTTTTTTCAATGCCATTGCAATTTCAAATGGTCATTAAGTGAACTGTTGTAAGTCGAGGACTGCCAGTACAATAAAAATGTTTTAAATGTTTATTCCATTTGTATGCCGCCCTATTCCCTAGAGACTCAGGGCGGCTAACAAGCAGGGGGGAAGGGGAATACAAACAAAAACAGAAATAGGCAAGTTAAAACAGAGCAACAGTCACAACAGTTTAAGTGGGGCCAGGAACTCATCAGCCCCAGGCCTGCCGGAACAGCCAGGTCTTAGTGGTTTTGCGGACAGCCGGAAGGGTGGTGAGGGTCCGGATCTCCACGGGGAGATCGTTCCAGAGGGCCGGAGCAGCCACAGAGAAGGCCCTCACCCGAGGGGTCGACAGTCGACATTGGCTAGCAGATGGTATTCGGAGGAGGCCTAATCTGTGGGATCTAATTGGTCATAGGGAGGTGATTGGCAGGAGGCGGTCTCTCAAGTACCCAGGTCCGATACCATGTAGGGCTTTAAAAGTAATGACTAGCACCTTGAAGCATGTCCGGAGACCAACAGGCAGCAAGTGCAGCTCTTCAAGGGCAGCCCCATGTAGAGCACGTTACAGTAGTCCGGTCTTGAGGTCACAAGGGCATGAGTGACTGTTCTTAGGGCCTCCCGGTCCAGGTAGGGTCGCAATTGGTGCACCAGTCGAACCTGGGCAAATGCCCCCCTGGTCACAGCCGACAAATGATGTTCTAAAGTCAGCTGTGGATCCAGGAGGACTCACAAATTGCGAACCCTGTCTGAGGGGCGTATAATTTCACCCCCCAGCCTGAGAAATGGAGTACAAGACCAATCTTTGGGAGGGAACAGCAACAGCCACTCGGTCTTGTCAGGATTGAGTGCAAGCTTGTTCATCCCCATCCAGATCCTGACAGCCTCCAGGCACTTACACATCACTTCAACCGCTTCACTGAGTTGGCACGGGGCGGACAGATACAACTGTGTATCATCCGCATATTGGTGGTATTTTATCCCGTCCCGGCGAATGATCTCACCCAGCGGCTTCATGTAGATATTAAATAGGAGGGGGGACAGGACCAAACCCTGCGGCACCCCATAGTTAAGGGGCCTAGGGGTCAATCTCTGCCCTCCGACCAACACCGACTGCGACCTGTCCGAGAGGTAGGAGGAGAATCACCGAAGAACGGTGCCTCCCACTCCCACCTCCCGCAATCGCCGCAGAAGGAGACCATGGTCGATGGTATCGAAGGCCGCTGAGAGGTCAAGGAGCACTAGGATACATTGATGACTTGCTGATGAGTTGCTGCAGTTAGGAAAAGTCAGGTAGCTGAATTGTAAGTGTCACACAAGAAGCAATAGATGGAAACTAATCAAGGAGAGAAGCAACCTAGAACTAAGGGGAAACTTCCTCACAGTGAGAACAATTAACCAGTGGAACAACTTGCCACCAGAAGCTGTGGGTGCTCCAACACTGGGAGTTTTCAAGAAGAGATTGGACAACCATTTGCCTGGAATGGTATAGTCTCTTGGTCAAGCAGGGGGTTGGACTAGAAGACCTCCACGGTCCCTTTCTACTCTGTTATTCTGATTTACACTTCATCAATATTTTTAGGAATTTGGGGGAAGCTCAATTTTTTAGAAGGTGAGGAGGAGGAGCCAAAGAATCAGCCTTTTTGACCATCATCTTTAGTTTTCTTGAAAACATCAATGTAATAGAATCCTCAGAGCAATGTCAGCAGTTCAATCCTGACCGGCTCAAGGTTGACTCAGCCTTCCATGGTCAGTAAAATGAGGACCCAGATTGTTGGGGGGGAAATGCTGATTCTGTAAACCGCTTAGAGAGGGCTGCAAAGCACTGTGAAATAGTATATAAGTCTAAGTGCTATTGACCTTCCTTCCTTCCTTCCTTCCTTCCTTCCTTCCTTCCTTCCTTCCTTCCTTCCTTCCTTCTTTCCTTGGTCCGCAGTGGTTAGAGTGCAGTACTGCAGGCTACTTCTGCTGCCTGCTGGCTGCCTGCAATTTGGCAGTTCAAATCTCACCAGGTTCAAGGTTGACTCAGCCTTCCATCCTTCCAAGGTCGGTAAAGTAAGGACCCAGATTGTGGGAGCAAGAGGCTGACTCTGTAAGCTGCTTAGAGAGGGCCATAAAACACTGTTAAGAGGTATATAAGTCTAAGGGCTATTGCTATTAGGTTACCTTACTGTGTTAAATACAACAAACTTTATTATAGCATCTTGAGAGAATTGTACACCTAACTGGCCATACCTGCAATGAGTTAAATATTGCAAACATGTACTGGAACACCAAAGCTCGTTCATTCACCGCCAGGATGCCAAAGATCCATGAACTTCCCAAGATAGGCAGGAGGACAGCAACTGCTTTAGCTGTCAATCTGTTGAGACAAAGAATAGATTTTAACCCTGTTAAAATATTAATGACTGGGAGAGACATGGGAACAAGGTCAGCCAATGAATAGGCACAGCAACTAAGTCAGCCAATGGGAGCTTAAACAGATTTGAGTCTGTGCAGAGAATTGAAACAGAAACTAAAGCAGTCTGCTGCCCTGAGAAGTAAACTAGCAGTCTGCCTGGGCTTGTCTGCTGAAAGGAAGCCAACTGCTTGTGTTTGCCTGTAACTCTCCTGCCTTGTGTTTACTTGGAAGAACCACCTGTTAGTAATGTACATTTATTCATCTATTCTTACGTATATAAAGGAGTTAATGAATCCTGCTGCATTCAGTTATCTGTCTGTGCTTTCTGGATTTGATTTTTCTGCAACAAGCTCTGACAGACCCTTATTTTCATATGTAATTCTTGGAGTGGTTTTGTTCTCAACAGCAAAGAGATCGCAGCAGCATTCTCTACATGTTGTGGGTTGCAATGAGCACAATAAGGCACTGTGGCTAGAGGATGAATAGTTTGATTGATTTATACGGTGCATAAGAGAAAACTGGTTCCAGAAGGAGACTGCTAATAACATTCTGTGTAAAATCGGAAAGGAACAAAACATAGCATTATTTATACGGAGTTCTCTGGCCTTAACAGGCATATAAATTAAATGCCGAATCCTTTGAACGGCAGTCACAATTGAACAAGCCTCACTACATTTTCTGGACGTTTCGGTGGAGATTGCGTAATTTGACTGCTGAGTCGAAAAATGTTTCAAGCAAATAGTGATTATGGATGTTAAGCATCTCAAGATGCTCCCTTTGGCTCCAAGGAAGGACCTCTGAGAAGAAGAGCCTTGGTTGATCTTGAAAAGGCTACATGGTTTGATGCTTGAGCAAAGGGTGGACAGGGATCCCCAATTCCGCAGTGCATGGACCAGAAACCAGGCCACGCAAACAAGCGAAGCCCTATCCACAGGTTGCAGGCAGAACACAAAACCACACCCTCTCCAGTCTGTGGAGCAACCTCTCTCCATGTGTTCTGACTCCCTGAGACAGTAAAAAAGCACAGGCTTAGTCCCAAAAACCATCTTTTTATTTCAACGACTGTGAATTATGTTCATTCACAGCCTGTAATGAGTCACAAATAGTTTGTAAAGAGTCCGACAGAAGTCTGCCACAGTCCTTCGGGATAAGGCTGATAAGCACCCAACTTTATCTCCCTTGAAACGCTGCAAAACACCTAATTGGCAATTAGCTTTGCAAGGCCACATGGAGCTTCAGAGTTTAAACCGACCAGAACGAGCAAAGTTGTTTCCTGCAAAAGCTCATGTGCTTTGCTTCTCCTTTATGTCTTATGAGAGGGGCCAATCATCTCCAAGCCTTACTCCCAAGTCGCCCCTTTTGTCTTAACTATTCTTGCCTTCTGGCAGCTCTGCGCATGCACACACTGGGAACAGGCTCCCCTTGTTCCACTGCCTTGCTGATGTCTGATTCTGGAGGCTCCGGAGGCAGCACATAACTCCCAGATGACCCTGGCGCCCTCTCTGCCTCCAATGCAGAGCCCTCATCCGAGCCTTCTCCAGACTCCAGGACTGGCCCATGTTCCTCCCCAACCTTCTGACTATCCAACTCTGCTGCCAGCTCCGCAGACCGCCAGGAGACCACAACACCATGTAATTGGTCCCTGGTGGTGCCCAAAAGTAGAGAACCTCATGGAATGGAATGGAATGGAATGGAATGGAATGGAATACAATACAATACAATACAATACAATACAATACAATACAATACAATACAATACAATACAATACAATACAATAGGAGGAGGATAGAATAGAATAGAATAGAATAGAATAGAATAGAATAGAATAGAATAGAATAGAATAGAAGGATGGAATGGAATAGAATAGAATAGGGAAGGGGAAGGGGAAAGAATAGAATAGAATAGAATAGAATGGAATGGAATGGAATGGAATGGAATGGAATGGAATGGAAGAGGAAGAGGAAGAGGAATAGAATAGAGTAGAGTAGAGTAGAATAGAATAGGAGGAGGATAGAATAGAATGGAATAGAAGAGGAAGAGGAAAAGGAAAAGGAAAGGAAAAGGAAAAGGAAAAGGAGAGGATAAGGAAAAGGAAAAGGAAAAGGAAAAGGAAAAGGAAAAGGAGGAAAAGGAAAAGGAAAAGGAAAAGGAAAAGAAAAGGAAAAGGAAAAGGAAAAGGAAAAGGATGAATGGAATGGAAGAGAAGAGAAGAGAAGAGGAGGAGGCTAGAATAGAATAGAATGGAAAGGAATGGAATGGAATGGGAAGGGGAAGGGGAAGGGGAAGGGAAGGGGAAGGAGAAGGGGAAGAGGAAGAGGAAGAGGAAGAGGATAGAATGGAATGGAATGGAATGGGGGGAAGAGGAAGAGAATAGAATAGGAGGAGGATAGAATAGAATGGAATAGAAGAGGAAGAGGAAAAGGAAAAAGAAAAGGAAAAGGAATAGGATGGGATGGAAGAGAGAGAAGAGAAGAGAAGAGAAGAGAAGAGAAGAGAAGAGAAGAGAAGAGAAGAGAAGAGAAGAGAAGAGAAGAGGTACAATCAAGTTACATTTATTGCACCGGTCCACCAGAGCCTTCCCTAGAAGCATCTTCATTGTCATCCCCGATAAGACCCGCCACTGCTGTGTCATCCGCAGACTTCAACAATATGATTCGTAGCAGATTGGGCCCAGCAGTCGTGGGTCTTAGAAGACCTCCAAGATTCCTTCCAACTCTGTTATTCTGGTGTTTTGCATTCAGACGCAGGACCACAGGAATCCTATGGACCGTAAGGTGGACTAGAAAGTTGAAAATATGCAGGGGTGGGCTGCTACATGTTCGCCCAGGTTCGGGAGAACTCATAGCTAATGTTATGGCTGGTTCAGGGAAACTCCAAACCCCACCACTGGCTGGCTCTTGTGATCCTTCAAAGTTAACCTCAACCCAAGGGAGATTCTCCTTGAGCTTCTCATGTAGGAAAACAAGCTGAAATCATGTGCCAAGATGCACAGCTGTTTCTGTAACAGATGGAATCTGTTTCCTCATCTGTATTTAATCCAATAATGCCGATGCTCCTTACGGCAAGGTATCTAATCCAATAATGTTGGTGCTTCTCCTCAAGAGATCCCACTGGGCCTGTGGAAGAGATTGTGAAGAAGGTGTCCTAAATGACCTTCTCATCCGCAACCATGCTGTCCATAGAGGGCTCCTCTAAACCAAGAGCAACATTTGCTCTTAAATATTTTTCAAGAATACTTTGACCAACCTTGAAGCTGACCTGACCGAGGCCATTTTGAGGCTTCCGTGTTGCCACACTGGAGCTGAGGGATAGGGAGGGGAGGGAATAGAGACAGCTGGGGTTTTGTAGTCCAAACAAAATACTTTCTCCTGGGAACCAAGGACATTCCCACAGGTGGTCGGGGAGAGGAGGAATGAAGTTACCAGGCAACCGGACAGCACCTCGATTGGACCGTGTGACTGATGGTTTGGGGAAGGGGAAAAAACTTTTACTTTTAATTAGGTGAAAACCACAGGAATATTCAGAGTCGGTTTTCAGCAGCTTGTGCCAATATGATATATCCAATAAAACTGTTCTTTGAGGAAACTACCTGCCTGGGAGTTTTGTTTGCTGTGGGTGTATTACTTCGAACCCTGACAACTTTTCAGAGGAATGTAACAGCCCCGGAGCTCACAGCCAGAATGAGCATTGACCATGCTACTTGAGCATTGGAAGCTATGTAAGAATCCCTCAAGTCAACCACTTCCAAAGTCCTGCCAAGAATACTACAGGGACTTGTCCAAACAGTTGCCAAAACTATCTCAAAGACACCAAAATAAATCAATTTATCATGAGGCAAAGAGTTCCAAAGGTTGTCCTGTTAACCTTCACAACTCTGGCCATCGATCATAAAAAATGTCTTCTGGAGCCCTTGCATCTGGATCATCACACCTGGTCCACTCCTGTTTTTAAAAAATTCTAGAGATGCCCTCTTTGCATTTTAACTGAGATCTGAAAATTTTAAGAAGAGTCATCAATTGAGAGGTCAGCTGACACACATCCTTGAAAGTTATACCTCACCCAGAATCAGCAGACTTCAGATAACTTTCTAGATCACTCTCTCTGCTCTTATCCTGGCGAACTGGAAGATTTCAAAGAACTGTCTAGATCATTCTAGAGAACTGGAAGTCATTATATAATTTTTAGATCAATCTCTGCTTCTTCTGGAAGATTTCAAAGAACTGTCTAGATCATTCTAGAGAACTGGAAGTCATTATATAATTTTTAGATCAATCTCTGCTTCTTTTATCCTGGGGAACTGAAAGGCTAAATAGCTTTCTAGATCATCCTTTGCTATCTTGGAGAACTAGAATTTAGATAGCTTTCTAGATCACCCTCTGCTCTTATCCTGGTGAACTAGATTTCAAATAAGTGTCTAGAATATATCATTGTTTGTTCTTATCCTGGAGAATTAGAAGACTTTAGATAACTGTCTATATCATCCTTTGCTATCTTGGAGAACTAGAAGACTTTAGATCATCCACTGGTCTTATTCTGGTGAATTAGAAAATTTCAAATATCTTTCTAGATCATCCTTTGCTCTTATCGTGGAGAACTAGAAGATTTCAAACAACTGTCTAGACTCTAGATCAGTGTTTGTTCTTATCCTGGAAAACTAGAAGATTTCAAATCTGTCTACATCACCATTTGCTGCTATCCTGGAGAACTGGAAGTCTTTACATAACTTTTTAGATCAGTCTCTGCTTTTATCTTGGGGAACTGAAAGTCTAGTTATCTTTCTAGATCATCTTATCCTGGAGAACTAGAAGGCTTTAGATAGCTTTCTAGATCGCCCTTTGTTCTTATCCTGGATGCCAGACTCATTGGATTTTTGAAGGATTAGCCAGGATGGGTTTTGATCAACAATCTGACAACCAAGGAAGGCCTATTGATCTATTCAGTTCAAAGTAGGGAAGTAATCAGTACCACTTCTCTAATGGAGTCATTTTACAATGGGGACAGGGATATTAACTGGCTTTAAATCACCCATCCCTCTTTTTATACACGGGGTGCAATTACTCATCTGCTCCCTGAAAAGCACCCTCTTTAACTGACTGACAAATGATTATGAAAACTGGAACTTATCGTTCGGCTGCAAGCCTGTGAATTAGCTGCCTGGGTTCGATTTATGCATTTCTACTGCAGCAATACCCCTGGTAGCTCTTTTTTATCTCTACCTTTCACCTGACACCTCGATGCTCCATACTGGTTCTATTCTGGGCACCGCCATTTTTATTTTCTGTTCTGCACATGCGCAAAACAATCTTCATTGAAAAAAATGTATTTTCCCCTTTTTTAATGGTGTGCACATCCCAGAGAAGTCCCATAGATGGGCCGTTTTTTTGCAAACATGGAGGAGTTTTTGCCTTCCCCCAGCCTCCAGAAGCACTCTGCAGGCTTCAGCAGGGCTGGGGGAAGGCAAAAATGGGCAAAAACCAGGCCATTTTTCACAAACTTGGAGGCATTTTTGACTTCCCCAGCCCCCAGAAGTACTCTGCAGGCTTCAGCAGGGCTGGGGCAAGGCAAAAATGCCTCTGTTTTTTGCAAAAAACCCAGCCCATTTTCTGCCCATTTTTCACAAAAACGGGGATGTTTTTCCCGTGGCACGACAATACCGCGCTGGTCAAAATCGTGGCGATAAAATCGCGGCGATAAAGCTGCGACGTCATCACCGCGCGTCATCACCGCCACGACAACAGCGCGGCAACAGAAGGGCGCTTTAAAACGGCGCCGCGGCAGAAAGCCGACTTCAATTAAGGTAAGCATTAGGATTAGGTTTAGGGGTTTGTTTTAGGGTTAGGTTTAGGTTTAGGTTTAGGGTTAGGGTTAGGGTTAGGGTTAGGGTTAGGGTTAGGGTTAGGGTTAGGGTTAGGGTTAGGGTTAGGGTTAGGGTTAGGTTTAGCGTTAGGGTTAGGTTTAAGGTTAGGGTTAGGGTTAGGGTTAGGGTATTGAGTGCTTGGGAATGCACGATTTTGCCCTCCGTGATTATGTCATCGCGGTAGGGTTGCGTTTTTCCCTAGCGCTTAGAACGGCGCAAATTAGTCTTCGCGCTATGTCTCCGCGCAGAAGGGCTTCGCGGATTTGTGGTGGAACCGTTTTTCCCTCCCCCTCCCAGCCCTGCTGAAGCCTGCAGGGTGTTCCTGGGGACTGGGGAGAACAAGAACTTTTTTTTCTTACTGGGTAGTTGAGCACCTGCTCCCTTAGCTCCGGTGAGGCTGGAGCCCCCCCCCCCCCCCAGGTCAAAATGTTTTTCCACCGTTTTGGTGGGCATGGCTTGGTGAGGGGGGGGCGTCATGTGACTGAGTGTGCATGAGTGACATTAAATTGGCCACGCCCACTCAGTCACATGCCCCCATCTAGCCATGCCCACCAAACCAGTAGTAAAAATTTTTGAAACCCACCCCTATTCTATAGGCAAGAAGGAATTTGTGTATGCCACTGTCTCCAATATATGCAACCTTGCATGCATATATCTGGCTCAAATCAGTTGGAGGTGACCTTGAAGGCCCAGATAAACCTCCTTGTGACCTCAGTGAGTCTCAGCAAGAGCGCTAACGACCAGATGACTGGAAGGAATACAAATCTTTCCATCCTCCACCATTCATTCAGAACTGATGAAGCTTCCTGTATGAGAAGTGAAAGGTCTTCAAGGAAAAACAATGAAAGTCCAGTTGCCTTTTTTGGGGGGGGGAACACCTTTGGGACAATCATGGGAGACTGAGAATCTCCATTGATTTTTCGAAGAAATCTGGACAGATCTGACCCACCTGATGACAGAAAATCAACCACATTTAGCTGGACCACAAGCAGTGGTGGGATTCAGCCGGTTCGCACCTATTCGGGAGAACTGGTTGTTAACTTTCTAAGCAATTAGGAGAACTGTTTTTTTCCACTTTACAGGGCTAATCCTGTAAGGAAAGCAGGAAGGAAACATTCTGGTGTTGTTTCTAGCTTAATTTTTATTGCCCTGCTTACAGAAACTGCCTCTCCGGTTACATTGCAACAGCTAAGGCGAAACGCCCATCGCCCTGAGTGACATTGAGTTGGCCACACCCACCCAGTCACAAGACCACCAAGCCACGCCTACCCAGCTGGTCATTAGGGCAGAGAACCGGTTGTTAAGATATTTGAATCCCACCACTGACCACAAGGAACTGTTTTCAGCAATAGTAAACATGGCAGATTTGTTTTTTTTAAAAACAGAACAAGAATTCTACTCTGCTCCAGAGTTTGGGATGAATCATCCGGATTCAGCCTTGGATAATTCTTTTTCTCTGTCAAGGCCCCAATCTCCATTCCAGATTTTACATGGCTAAATATAGTTTTGTGGCTTCCTGACTGTGCCACATAAAAATTCTCCACCGGTTACCAGGGAACAAAGATGATAGAGTTCTACATCTATTTTAGGGGATGTTTGCTTTGCGATCTTCTCTTTCTCTCTCTCTCTCTTGCTCTTTCTCTTTCCCTCTCCCTCTCCCTCTCTCTCTCTCTCTTTCTCTCTTTCTTTCTTTCTCTCTCTCTCTCTCAAGTTGTGGGAACAAAGATGATAGAGTTAAACATCTATTTTAGGGGATGTTTCCTTTGCAATCTTCTCTTTCTCTCTCTCTCTCTCTCTCTCTCTCTCTCTCTCTCTCTCTCTCTCTCTCTCTCTCTCTCTCCTCTCTCTCTCTCTCTCTCTCTCTCTCTGTGTGGTGTGTGTGTGTTGTGTGTGTGTGTGTGTGTGTGTGTGTGTGTGAAGTTGTGGATGCTCCATCACTGGAAATTTTTAAGAAGACAATGGACAGTCCCTTATCTGACATAGTATAGGTTCTCCTGCTTGAGCAGGGGACAGGACTAGAAGACCTCCAAGGTCCCTTCCAGTTCTATTCTATTCTAAATATTTAAACTTATTGCTCCAAAATCACAATCAATAAAAGCAGACACAGAAAATTGTGGGGAAAGAAGAAAGAGGTAAGGAGAGGAGGATGGAAGGGAGAGAAAGAGAAGGAGAGAGGGTAGGAAGGGAAAGAGGAAGTGTAGGAGTAGGAGAAAGGTAAGGGAGGAAGAAAGGGGAAGGAGAGGAGGAAGGAAGGAAGTAGAGAAGGGAGAGAGGGAGAAAAGAAAGGGGAAATAAGGTGGAGTTACAGCAGGAGGAAGGGATAGTAAATATAGCAACCCAAACTGTATATCATAACCTATTAAATGAAATAATAAATGTATAAGAACGAAAAATGTAAAGAAGAATAACAATTATGTGAATGTATACTTAAAATGGTATGTAAGAGAATAAAAAATACAAAAAAATTGGTGGGGGGGGAGAAAATTGTGGGCTCATCTACATCTGTGGTTGGTTACCACCACGATCGGGGAAAACGTAACTATAAGGATATGTGCGATTGTACGCCTCCCCCCCACTTTCCACTGTAATTGCCTTTCAGCCCTTCCCTCACACACACACACCCCTCACACCCACCCCACCCCACCCCCCAAAAAAGCATTTTGGCATAGCCATCTGTACATATTTAGGTATTGAATTATTTGCATCCTGGGTTAAATAGAAGAAGGAGGAAAAAAGACATTAAAATAAGTTCACTCGCTCTGTGCTCGGGAGAACATTTTGAAAGCACACAAATTTTAATTAATCACATCTTTCGCCTCTATTAAAATTCCAAAGCAGCAAATCTTTCGCTTGAAAATTATTACCTAGGGCTTCCCCCCTCCCTCGGCTTTTACGCATCCTGAATATCAAAGACCCAGAGTCCATATGGTCTCTCTCTCTCTCTCTCTCTCTCTCTCTCTCTCTCTCTCTCTCTCTCTCTCTCTCTCTCTCTCTCTCTCTCTGTGTGTGTGTGTGTGTGTGTGTGTGTGTTTCTCCTTTGCTGCTGCAAAGTTTGCTGGGTGTGCAGTTCTGTTGCAGCCAACTTCTTCCTTATCAAGCGAGCTCATTTATTACCGATCCACACAATCCGATTTAATGAATAAGCGCCGTCAACATGTAAAGCCTCCCAAACTCATAACGCCTGCCAGTCAGTTTCCATGATTAATGTAACCCTCGCATACTATCATAACGGAGGATTCCTTTATTTTATTTTTTCTCTCCTTCTCTTTCTCAACAAAGTAACACAAATCTTGCTCCAAACATGGCAAAAAACTGTTCAGCCAGGCTTTTGATTCCTTAAAGTGTATTGTACACTCTTGGCAAAGGCATTATTGTGCTGAATTTAGGGCTAAAAAAAACCCACGCTCCCTCTTTTGAAAATTAAGCAAGAAAGAGCTCCTTTTTGGTGGGGGGGGCTCATATGCCGATTCAAAATATTCGTCTTTAAAAAGAGGCAAAAGGCAAAAAAAACCATGTTCTACTATTAAGCCGACCAACAACAACACACACACACAAACGAACCAACCACAATTATAATATATTACCGCTCCCACTCAGTTGGAACAAGATGTGCTGGATGGAAGTGAAATTTTGAAATCGTGGCTTTTATCCAAGACAAATTACATTGTAGGGAAGATGATTTATTGTATAAACCATATTAAAAAAAATCTCCTTGCAAGCTCATCTCAACTCAGCTCCCTGGGGTTTTTGTGTTGAGATAGTCCTCGACTTATGACCACAGGGGAGTCCACCATTTATATTGCCAAGCAAGATATTTATGAGATTTACCACATTTTATGATCTTTCTTGACACGGTGGTTAAGTGAATCGCTGCAGGTCTTAAGTCGGGAACATGGTTGTTAAGTGAATCTGGCTCCACCCCTTTGAATTTGACTGTCAAAAGATCACAAAAGGGGATCGCGCAGCGACCATCATAAATAATGAACCGGTTGCCAAGCTTCTGCATTTTGATGACAACCACGTGGGATGTTGCAATGGTCGTAAGTGTGAAAATCACTGACTTTTTTTCAGTACTGTTGTAACTTCAGTCACTAAATGAACTGCTGTAAGTTGAGGACTACCTGTATAACACCAGGAAGGGGGTTTTGTTTTGTAGTAGTAGAATTTAGAGATAACAGATTAACAGAGTTGGGAGATACCTTATAGGTCATCTAGTCCAATCCTGCCCCCAAGTAGGAGACCCTACACCATTTCTGACAAGTAGCACTCCAATCTCTCTTTGAAAGCCTCCAGTGATGAAGCTCCCACAACTTCTGAAGGCAACTCATTCCATTGAATATAGAAAAACAGTGTTGGAATGGACCTTGTAGGTCATCTAGTCCAACCCCACGCCCAAGTAGGAGACCCTACACCATTTCTGACCAATGGCAGTCCAATCTTTTCTTGGAAGTCTCAAGTGATGAAACTCACAAAACTTCCAAAGGCAAATTCTGTTCCATTGGTTGATTGTTGTCACTGTCAGAAAATTTCTCCTTATTTCCAGGTTGAATCTCTCCTTGGTCAGTTTCCATCCATTATTCCTTATCTGGTCCTTGGGTGTTTTGGAAAATAGCTTGACCCCCTCCTCTCTATGACAGCCCCTCCAATATTGGAAGACAGCTATCCTGTCTCCCCTGGTCCTTCTCTTCACTAGACTAGCCAGGCCCAGTTCCTGCAATCGTTCATCGTATGTTTTAGCCCCCAGTCCCCTCATCATCGTGGTTGCTCTTCTCTGCACTCTTCCTAGAGTCTCAACATCCTTTTTTATAGTGTGGTCACCAAAAGTAGATGCAATACTCTAGGTGTGGCTTTACTAAGGCTTTATAGAGTGGTATTGGTACCTCACTCGAGCTTGATTGTTAATGCAATTTAGGATTGCAATGGCTTTTTTGGCTGACACTGCACACTGCTGGCTCATATTTAGATGGTTGGCCACTAAGACTTCATCAACAACTTCCCTGCCTAGTTTACGGATTTTTTTTTTTTGCTGGTTTCCCTTCCAAATATTTGCAACGCTATATGGGAAAAACCTTGCGTGCTGGTTCTTTTGAGCCTTTCCTCTCCCGAGTCTAATAAACTGTGACCCAAATAGTGTTTGTCTTTTATCATGTCCAATGAGCCAAAGATGTAATTAGCTTTAAGACATTATCAACGCTGACTCACATTCTGGCTTGCTAATGATGACTGTTTAATCTCCCTGCTTAATGCCTTCCCTTCGCATTTGGGATCTGGCAGACACACTCCTCCTTTTTGGGGGGGTTGCTCAAATCCGTCTCGCACTATTCCAACCTTGGGTGTTCAAAAATAAAATACACACACAAACACACACACACAAACACACCAAGGACTGGTTGATAACGCTCCACCTGCAGTCTCAGAAATCAAAACTGTGTTGAGAGAGAGCTAAGGATAACGTGGAGCCTGGTTTTATGCAACATTATCTACAGACAGAGAGGTATACAGGAGTCGAGATGAGTGAATGTGAACTCAGAAGAATTACTGCTTATCGTTCTTGGTTTTGGGCCTGATAGGCAGTTATATAAATAAGACAGGTAGGTGGATAGGTGGATGGATGGATGGATGGATGGATGGATGGATGGATGGATGGATGGATGGATGGATGGATAGATAGATAGACAGACAGACAGACAGATAGACAGACACATACATAGATAGATACATAGATAGATGATGGATGGGAAGGAAGGACTAAATATTATTAGAGAGAATAAAAGATGGATGATGGATGGATGGATGGATGGATGGATGGATGGATGGATGGATGGACGGAAAGACAGACAGACAGACAGATATAGATGATGGATGGGAAGGAAGGAAGGACTAAATAGTATTAGAGATAATAAAAGATAGATAGATAGATAGATAGATAGATAGATAGATAGATAGATAGATAGATAGATAGATAGATAGATAGATAGATAGATGATAGATAGATAGGAAAGAAGGAAGGAAGGAAGGAAGGAAGGAAGGAAGGACTAAACAGTATTAGAGAGAGAGAGAATAAAAGATAGATAGATAGATAGATAGATAGATAGATAGATAGATAGATAGATAGACAGACAGACAGACAGACAGAGGATGGGAAGGAAGGAAGGAAGGAAGGAAGGAAGGAAGGAAGGAAGGAAGGAAGGAAAGAAGGGACTAAATAATATTAGAGAGAGAGAATAAACATGATGGATGGATGGATGGATGGATGGATGGATGGATGGATGGATGGATGGATGGATGGGCAGGCAGATGTATGATGTATGATGTATGATGTATGATGTATGATGTATGATGTATGATGTATGATGTATGATGGATGATGGATGATGGATGATGGATGATGGATGATGGATGATGGATGATGGATGATGGATGATGGATGATGGATGATGGATGATGGATGGGAAGGAAGGAAGGAAAGAAGGAAGGATGGACCAGAGAGTATTAGAGAGAGAAAGAAAATAAACACACTGTGATGGAATGTAGTTTGGATTCCCTGGAGAAGTAAGAGAGAACTCAGTCCAGCTATTTTGTGTGAAAGAAAGAGGGTGAAGATAGCCCTCCCTAATAGTTCCCAGATAGTCTTCAATGTGGCAAGTTTCTGTCTACTGGTGGGAAATAATTTTTAAAAAAACTCAGCTTGGTAGAATCAAAATATGTCCTTCCTGGTTTGGGGCCTTACAGTCAACTTAGTTCATCTTTGGACTTTCTTTCAAGATTGCATGAGCTTAAAAAGTGATCTACGTACCCAAATCCAGGGGAAAAAGGGATGCTATTTTTATTCTTGACATCTCAGGGAATTGAATCATCTTTTTAGCGATGCAATAATTGAGTCACACGATAAAGAAAAGAGCTACACGTAGATTCCAGATGGACAATCTGCTTTAAAAGCCAAAGACATTTTTCCCCTGGCAGCTAGCGTTCTCATTCTTCTCCTTTCTCTCTCTCTCTCATTCTCTCTCTCTCTTCTCTCTCATTCTCTCTCTTGTTCTCTCTCTCATCCTCTCTCTCTCTCTCTCACTCATTCTCTCTCTCTCTTCTCTCTCATTCTCGCTTTCATTCTCTCTCTCATTCTCTCTCATCCTCTCTCTCGCTCTCATTCTCTCTCTCCCTTTTATTTCTCACTCTTTCTCTCATTCTCTTTCACACTCTCATTTTCTCTTCCTTGTTCTCGCTCTCATTCTCTCTCCCCTCTCTCACTCACTCTCTCTTTCTCTTTCCATCTCTCATTCTCTCTCACTCTCACTCTCACTCTCTTTTTCTTATTCTCTTTCTCTCTCTCATTCAGTCTATCACATTCTATCCCTCACATTCTCTCTCCCTCTCCTCCCTTCTCACCCCCCCCTCTCACTTATTCATGACAAATCTCATTGTGGATTCCTCAGCTTCTATTCCGGAGTCTGCATGTGCTGGAGAAATGATACTGATTTTTCCAGACCACTAGACCACATCGGAGGCAATGATGAGCAAAATCATTCCGTAAGACTTCGCCCTGGCAGTTTATCGAGGACCCGTTAATGAGCTTCTGGCAGGCAGGACAAATAATATGCACAGGCTCAAGGCAGGAGACAGACTCACCCAGCCTCACGTCCTTCCCGAAGGCCCCAATTATCCCTTTTAATAGCTGACAGGGAGGCTGTGTGTGCATACAGGTAGTCCTCGTCTTACGAACGCAATTGAGACTAGAATTTCCGCTCCTAAGCACGGCGGTTGTTAAGTGAGAGGCGCCCAATTTTTACATTTACATTTATGTTTTTTTTGTTGAGTGAATCAGGAGGTCATTAAGCAAATCTGACTTTTCCCCCATTGATTTTACTTGGCGGAAACCAACTGGTAAGGTCGTAAGTGGGGATCATAGGACCTGGGATGGTGCAACTGTCATAAACTGTTGTTAAGCATCTGAATTTTGATCATATGACCATGGATGGTCATAAGTGTGAAAAACGGACCTGACTCGCTTTTTTCAGTGCTGTTGTAACTTCAAACGGCACAAAATGAACCGTTGTAAGTTGAGGACTCCCTCCCAAATGCACAACATTTGGTTCCAACTTTAGATTCTCTTAAGCAACAGTGGCAAAGATACCAAACCTACAACCAGAGCATGGAAATTGTAGAACTGCGGGGCACTTTTGTCTCAAAGGAAGAGTCGGCGGAATGACTTCTAACATGTTTTGCAACCCAGATGCTTAATTTTTGGGTTTGGAGACTTTGGGCTCTTGTACAGGGAAGAATCTCTACCACATTCATTTACCATCTTTGAGGAGCAAATAGCAATAGCACTTAGACTTATATGCCGCTTTACAGTGCTTCCCAGTCCTCTCTAAGCGGTTTACAGAGTCAGCCTCTTGCCCCCAACAATCTGGGTCCTCATTTTACCAACCTCGGAAGGATGGAAGGCTGAGTCAACCTTGAGCCAGTCCAGATCGTACTGCTGACAGTGGGCAGAATTAGCCTGCAATACTGCCTTCTAACTACTGCATACCATGGGAAGGAAGGAAGGAAGGAAGGAAGGAAGGGAGGGAGGGAGGGAGGGAGGGAGGGAGGGAGGGAGGGAGGGAAGAGTAATAGAAATAGCACTTAGACTTTTATACCGCTTCACAGTGCTTTTATAGCCCTCTCTAAGTGGTTTACAGAGTCAGCCTCTTGCCCCCAACAATCTGGGTCCTCATTTGACCCATCTCGGAAGGAGGGAAGGCTGAGTCAACCTTGAGCTGATGAGGATCGAACTGCCAAACTTCAGGCAGCTGGCCGTTCAGCAGAGTAGCCTGCAGCACTGCATTCTAACCACTGCGCCACTGTGGCAAAGTGGTTGGAGTGGTTAGAACGCAGGGCAGGAGGTGACCAAGCCCACGTTTGAGACCCAAGAATTGCCGTGGGCAGGGTTGAGCTACCGTCCTTCACTCCAGCTCCTGCCAGGGACGCGAAAGAAGCCCTCAATCTGGCATTCCCAAAGCAATGGTGATGTCACAAGCTAATTGTCAGGCCTGGAAACCACCTTTTGAATTGGGCCTTCAGGCCTGCCCCATTTTCTTCTGTGGGAAAATAGGAGGGGGGAATTCTATGGAGTATGGGAGAGATATAAATAACATTCCTTTCTCACAGAGTCAAGGCCGTCTTGCCCTGCACCTGGAGTGGTGTGACTGGGAGGCATCTCCAATTGGGATGGTGCCTGATTGGACCATGGGATGGACATGTGGGTGCTGGGGCAGGGTGTTGAACTTTCACTTGGGTGGGGAAAACCTGGAGGCTTTCAGATTCAGGTTTTCCCGGATGTGCCAACGTGACATCGCTAATGAAATGGAACTTTGAGGAAATTCAAGCCTCTGAGTCTTCTTTCCTTAGGGGTGTTACTTGGAACCCTGACACTAATCTTTCAACCTGGAAGCCCCTCGGTGTGTTTGACACCAATGCAACAAACAAACGAACAAACCTACTATCCTTGATTAGGAACTATCAAGGAACTATCCTTCAGCCATGGTAGCGCAGTGGTTAGAGTGAATTAATGCAGGCTACTTCTGTTGTCTGCCAGCTGCCAGCAGTTTGGAAGATCAAATCTCACCAGGCTTCCATCCTTCCGAGATGGGTCAAATGAGGACCCAGATTGTTGGGGGCAAGAGGGTGACTCTGTCAACCGCTTAGAGAGGGCTGGAAAGCACTGTGAAGTTGTATATAAGTCTAAGTGCTATTGCTATTGCTATTGTCCTTCCTTCCTTCCTTCCTTCCTTCCTTCCTTCCATCCATCCATCCATCCATCCATCCATCCATCCACCCAGGTGTGCACTGATCAGAATGCAGAATTGCAGGCAAACTCTGCCCATTACCAACAGTTCAATTCTGACCAACTCAAGGTTGATTCAGCCTTCTGTCCTTCCGAGGTGGGCAAAATGAGGACCCAGATTGTTGGGGGCAAGAGGCTGACTCTGTAAACAGCTCAAAGAGAGGTGTAAAGCACTGTGAAGCAATATATAAGTCTAAGTGCTATTGCTATTTTTCACACTTATGACTGTTGCAGCCTCCCTTCCTTCCCTCCTTCCTCCCTTCCTCCCTCCCTCCTTCTCTCCCTCCCTCCCTTTCTTTCCATGGTTAGAATGCAGTATTGCAGGCTAATTCTGCCCACTGCAGCAGTTCGATCCTGACCAGCTCAAGGTTGGCTCAGCCTTCCATCATTCTGAGGTTAGTAAAATGGGGACCCAGATTGTTGGGGCAAGAGGCTGACTCTGCAAACCACTAAGGGAGGGCTATAAAGTGGTATATAAGTCTAAGTGCTGTTGCTATTGCTTGAATAGAGAACTGGTGTTGATTCTGCAACCTTCATCTGCCAGGCATGACCCACCACAGAAGCAAATAAAACCACCTCCGCTACTCGCTTACGAGATTGATGAGTAAAGTCCTTGAAGCTTAGTCTCCCGCTGAAATCAAAATTTGCTTAGTGAGCTCAGGTCATCCGATCGGTAAGCCGTGACGAGGCCCGATTGATGCTCTCCTTCAATGCGCCATTCATCGGACCAGCACGGGCTCAACATCCCGCGTGCCAGGGAAAACTGTTGGCAAGAATCAGACCAATTTGTTCTTGCCAGCTGCAACAAGGCAAACTTGCTCTCCAGCAAATAGTCTTGCTGCCAACCAACTTCCTCCCCGGGATCCTTTGGCGCACAGGGGCAAATTTGTGTACACAAATTCCGGTTTGGTGCTTGCCAGCTGGAATTATAAGCTGCGTTATGAAGCCCTTTCTGTAAGGAGCTCTTGGTTACTTAAAACCCCGCCCAAGTGATAAAGTACGTTGAGTATCCTTTGATAAATATTCATTATGTACTCCGGCCCCTGTCCTTGTGTTTGCTACAGCAAGCAAGCATTCTTCAGCGCAGATAAGAAATTATCTAGGACTGTCTCTCTTGCCAGAACGAAGAGAAAAATATCTGTGCCCAGTGCTGCATATTTTTAGTTTCAAGTTCATTTTCTTGTGTCACCGGTCCTAAAGGGCTAAAAATATCTCATGCTGTGCTAATCAACAGCGAAGGTTATTGTCGCGTTCCCAGTCTATAAATGCACCTGATGAATCTTGCAAATTTCTGCCATAGCAAATACCAAATGAGAGGAGCCAGGCAAGACAGAAGATTGACAGGCTCCAAAGGCTGAATGGGAGGAGGAGGAGGCAAGGAGGAAAGAAGGGAAGGAAGAGAAGAATAGAAGGAAGAAGACAAGAAGAATGAGAGGAGAAGGAAAACAAAAAGGAAGGATGAAAAGAAGAGGCAAAAGAGAATAATGGGGGGGAGGAGAAAGAGAAGTGTAGGAAGCCCCCCTCCCCAGATTAATATTCTTTATTCTTAATATTAAAAAGAGGCAGGATAGAATATTTCCCCAAAGGAGAAATGGAGAAAAATATTAACAAACGGAAAAAGCAGCCCCAGTCTTCCTACCATAGGAAAACAGCTTCAAATTAAGAATCTTGAAGAGGCTGGCCTTTAGGAATGCAGATTTGGAATAGATCAGTGGAATGCAACAAATGCAAATATAAATAAGGCACATTCTACCATATGTGGTGGACGTGCCCAAAAGCCAGGAAATATTGGAGTAAAATAAAAGACATGGATAGAAAAAATTACGAAACAAAAAATTGAATTGAGACCAGAACTATTTCTATTAGGTATGATAAGAGAGGACATGTAAGAAAATCCAATATATCATACTCTATATCAGTGTTTCTCAACCTTGGCAACTTGAAGATGTCCGGACTTCAACTCCCAGAATTCCCCAGCCAGCGAATGCTGGCTGGGGAATTCTGGGAGTTGAAGTCCGGACATCTTCAAGTTGCCAAGGTTGAGAAACACTGCTCTATATAATAACTGTGGCAAGAATTACATTTGCTCAAAACTGGAAACAAGATAGTATCCCTTCTGATGTAATGGTAATAAAAAAGGTACTTAATTGTGCTGAGATGGACAGGCTAACTATGGAACTAAAAGATAGAGAAGAAACAGAGTACTATACAATCTGTAACATATGGTATAATTGGCTAGAAAACAGAAGTAAAGAGCATTCATAAAGAGGTATAATAAAAAGAAAAGATATTGTATATATTTATAAATATTGATGTGGTAATGTACATACATGAATAAGCATACAGTACATAGAATAATGATGTATAAAGAAAGTTGAAATAGCCATGATGTAAATATGAATGATGGTGATACTGAAATGCTGTTAAGAGTGGACATGTGGTGTTAAGGTTGAAATATGTGTAATAAAAATCGTTTAAAAATAAAAATAAACTCATTATCATTTACAAAAAAAAAAAAAAAGGAATGCAGATTTGGTATCCATTCACAAAGACAGAGCAATCAAAGCAATCAGCCACAAGCTCCCACAGAAGGCTGGAGCTGATGGGATTAAGAATGTACATTCCCCCCACCCAAACTTTAAGGATGGGACATGACCTTTAGGACATAATAGGATTAACCCACCACAATTAGAATAGTAAAAGACACAAGGCTTACTACATCGCACAAGCCTCTGGAGCATCTGTGAACCATATAGAGAACCATCCACCCACTCAGCCATTTTGTCAGCCACTCCAGAAAAATGCTGCTTTCACTGGAGTTTCTGGAAACCAAATAAACCTTCTTTTCTTGCAGTCAGCTTCCATTTTCTTTCCAATGCCTTTCCCTTGGCTTGGAACATGCACCAGATTTTTCTTCCAACAGAAGGAAGGAGAGAAGGAAAGAGAAGAAAGAGGAAAGAAGAATGGAAGGAAGGAAGGAAGGAAGGAAGGAAGGAAGGAAGGAAGGAAGGAAGGAAGGAAGGAAGGAAGGAAGGAAGGAAATACTTTGCTTAGCACTCAGCAAAAAATTGCTTGTGGAATTCAAATAAAGGGATTCTTTACAAAATAATCCCAAGAGTACCACTTAGATGGGATTCCAATTTTTAACCCTCTGCCTAAACTGTATTTTTCAAAAAGTTCATAACAGCCAACTTCACTGGACATTCAGATGTATTTTAATGCCTGTGATCTTCACAAAATTGGATGTTATCTTTTCCTTTGGGATTAGATAAACAGTGCTAATACTTTGGAATTAGATAAACAGCACTGCAGAATTCACCCAACCTTGATTCACAACACAATTCCTTCTTTAAAAAAATAATAATAATCAGATTTTATGACTCTGGACTCGGCATTCAGCAGCAGTTCAGATAGAATATAGAATAACAGAGTTGGAAGGGACCTTGGAGGTCTTCTAGTCCAATCCCCTGCTTAGGCAGGAAACCCTACACCACTTTAGGCAGATGGTTATCCAACATCTTCTTAAAAACTTCCACTGTTGGAGCACTCACAACTTCTGGAGGCAAGATGTTCTTGGGAATTTAAACTCCTGTTAATAATATCTTTTTTTTAAAAAAAGGAAAGCAAACTTACTTGAAGGCATTAGCCTCTCCATGGACCTTATAATTTTCAGCACTTATTCTCGAAATTACTCTGGTCACGGCAATAAGGATGCAGATATTAACCTATCAAAATGAAAATAATAAAGGACTGTATCAGGAAAGCAAATCACCAGGTCATAAGGGGTAGGGGGAAGCTTGGATATACAGACACACTTAAGATAACGGCAAAGGTTCCCCTCGCGCATATGTGCTAGTCTTTCCTGACTCTAGGGGGCACTGCTCATCTCCATTTCAGGTTCCTATTTTTCTACTTGCATTTTTTTACGTGCTTTCGAACGGCTAGGTTGGCAGAAGCTGGGACAAGTAACGGGAGCTCACTTCGTTACATGGCGCTAGGGATTCGAACCGCCAAACTGCCGACCTTTCTGGTCGACAAGCTCAGCGTCCTAACCACTGAGCCAGCACATGCATGCATGTATACACACACAAACACATACCATGTAACTCAGAATTATTTCAAGTTACCTCCTGTGTGAGTCTCTCTTCTTCCCCTTTAAATATATATGTACTAAGGAATGCTTTGCTGAAGACTTACTTTAAGCCTTTTGTATGCAAAACATGTCCCCCCACTCGAGAGCCTTTTATAGTCCTTTCCCATAAAAATCACATTTTAGGCTCCATATAATGATTCTCCCAAAGCGCTAATATCTCAGATATTATGAAGTAGAACAAAGTAATCTTCCTCCCCCAAACGCTCTTAAAAGGTGTTCTTCTAAAAAAAAAAGTTCAAACTCAGAGATATCCCTGGGGATCGGAAGGCTAAACCTTGGAGAAAGGAATTGCAGAATGAAAAAGAGGACATCCACCCATCCTCTTCGTCAACCAGATCAGAGGTGGTATTCAGCTAGTTCTGGCTGGTTCTGGCAACCAGTAGTGGGAATTTTGAGTAGTTTGGAGAACCGGCAAATATCACCTCTGGCTGGCTCCACCCCCATCTATTTGCTGCCTCCCGAGTCCCAGCTGATCGGTTGGGTTTTTTTCTCTTGCCCTGAGCAGGTTAGTGGGGTGGGGTGGAAATGGAGATTTACACTATCCTTGCCCTGGAGTGGGGTGGGAAGGGAAGGGAAATTTTACATAATCCTTGCCCTGGAGTGGGAAGGGAATGGAGATTTTACAATATTCTTGCCCTGGAGTGGGGTGGAAATGGAGATTTTACATAATCCTTGCCCTGGAGTGGGGTGGGAAGGGAAATTTTACTTAATCCTTGCCCTGGAGTGGGAAGGGAAGGGAGATTTTACAGTATCCTTGCCCTGGAATGAGGTGGGAATGGAGATTTTACAGTATCCTTGCCCTGGAGTGAGGTAGAAATGGAGATTTTGCAATATCCTTGCTTTGGAGTGGGGTAGAAATGGAGATTTTACAGTATCCTTCCCCTGGAGTGGGGTGGAAATGGATGGAGATTTTACAGTATCCTTACCCTGGAGTGGGGTGGGAAGGGAAGGAAAATTTTACATAATCCTTGCCCTGGAGTGGGGTAGAAATTGAGATTTACAGTATCCTTCCCCTGCCATGCCCACCAAGCCACACCAACAAGGCATGCCATGAGCACAGAACCAGTAATGATTTTTTTTAATCCCACCACTGAACCGGATGCCAGTGGATACGCTGGTTGAGGATTATGGGGACTGGAGTCTAACATGGGGAACATCTCCTGAGAGGAAGCTATTCCTCCTCAAATGAAAGTCCAGTCAAATCTTTATTGTTGTGGTTCAAAAACTGGGATGTACACAAAAACCACATGAACAAAATTGTGATAGAACAAGATCAGCACAGGACCAACAATATCCCTGCGCAATACTGATTGTGTGTGGTGGAATCCAGTGCTGAGTTGTATAATTCATTGGTATGTAGAAAGTGCCCCCCAAGGGATCCACCTTAAATCTTCACAGTATTTATCTAATAGTTATGCAAAGAGTACTTTAGTCTGGCACGATTCCTGTCTGCAGGCGAATGGCAATAAAGAAACTACTCTGAGCGATTTATGATAATGTTCGTGGCTCTCTACACCTGACATTGGACTGCATTCTAACATTTAAACTCCAACGTTCAGCATTCATGTTTAAAATCCCAACTCTTAGTAGGCAACTGAGCCAATCAGCTTCCTAGGGTGAGAAAAATAATGACAGTTCCCCCTCGCCCCATTGAATAACGTTCTGCAAATAAATGTCTTTATTAAGCAGCCATCCAAGGAAAGTCAGATAATAGATGGTGCCTTTCCTTTCACTGGGATTCTGGCATCTATTCTCCATCTCCATAATTAGTTGGAAATATAAACTCCTTGCTCACCTTCCCATTATTTAGCCAATAGTTAACAATTGCTCACAGCTGCCAATTGGACTCGGTTTGAGATATATGTGGTCTATAAAACTTGCAAACCAGTCAAATTATAATGGGGGGGGGAGTACGTTTGAAAGGGATTGTAGTTCATATGCAGAGTTGCCCAGATTTCATTCTTGGCTAATTTCTGCTATAAGAATGCTTTTCTCTTATGACAAATGCACAGCATAATAATGTGACAGCCACATGTTTGGGCTAAGATAACTGGAAAGCCATGTGTGAACTTTGCTTGAGTTTCTGATTTGAAGATGGACAGTACCCCAAGGCTCTGTTTTAGGCCCATTACCTTCAACATCTTCATCAATAATTTGGATGAGGGGATAAATGGGGAACTCATAAGATGACACCAAGCTGGCAGGAATAGCCAACACTCCAGAAGATAGGCTCAAGATACAGAAGGATCTTGACAGACTTGTCAATATCTACTATTGGTATTGTCATAAATGTAAAATACCAATAGTAGATTCTTTCAACGTGGTAGTAGTTACAAGCAGAACACAAGCAGGAGGGAACAGTTTCATCTCAAAGTTCAGAGCAGGCAGATGCAGTTTCAGTTTTGATTATCAGCACAGACGCAGGTCTGTTTAAGCTCCCATTGGCTGATTTGGTTTCTGTGCCTATTCATTGGCTGACCTTGTTACCATGTCTCTCCCAGTTATGAATATTCTAACAGGTTGCTATCTCCCAAAGTTAACTACATGACGGAGAAAAACTTTGAGGGGGCTTTCCTAGTCTGTGAGGTCCGACAGCCTACAGATTTGAACATTGGGTGCTGTCTAACAAAATGAAATTCAATGGTGAAAAAAGGAAGGTTCTACATTTAGGCAAGAAAAACAAAATGCACAGATACAGTATATGTGGCACCTGGCTCAATAGTAGTAACTGTGAGAGGAATCTTGGAGTCCCAGTGGGCCACCATTTAAATAGGAGCCAGCTGTATGCAGCAGCTGCCAAAAAAGCTAACACAGTTCTAGGCTGCATCAACAGAGGGATAGAATCAAGATCATGTGAAGTATTAATACCACTCTATAATCCCTTGGTAAGGCCACACTTGGATTATGGCATCCAGTTTTGGTTGCCACAGTGTAAAAAAAGATATTGAGACTCTGGAAAGAGTGCAGAGAACAGCAACAAAGAGGATTAGGGGACTGGAGGCAAAAACATATGAAGAACGGTTGCAGGAACTGGATATGTCTAGTTTGATGAAAGGAAGGGCTAGGGGAGACATGATAGCAGTCTTCCAATATCTCAGGGGCTGCCACAAAGAAGAGAGAGTCAAACTATTTTCCAAAGCACCTGAAGGCAGGACAAGAAGCAATGGGTGGAAATTAAGGAGAGAAGCAACTTAGAACTGAAGAGAAATTTCCTGACAGTGAGAACAATTAATCAGTGGAACAACTTGCCTCCAGAAGTTGTGAATGCACACTTGACATTTTTAAGAAGGTGTTGGATATTCATTTGTCTGAAGTGGTGTAGGGTTTCCTGCCTAAGCAGGGGTTGGACTAGACGACCTTCATATCCCTTCCAACTCTGTTATTTTAACTGTAATTCATGTTAAAGGAGCAATCCTGACATTCGTCCCTTATCCTTATTTTATTCATTATCTTTTCCTCTTATTTGCTTTCACAGCTGGGACCTTTCTAGGTCTTAAGGACTCTCAGATATGGAATTTTATTTAGATATGGTGGAGACTCTCATGGTTTGTCAGGTCTTTGAAATAGATGACTTGTCAACCCTACAGCTGACTTGACTGAGGCCATTTTGAGGCTTCAGAGCTGCCACACCTAGGATAGGGAGGGGGGAGTAGAGATAGCTGGGGATTTGTAGGCAAAACAAAATACTTTCTCTTGGGAACCAAGGACGTTCCAGCAGGTGCTTACAAGAAGGGGACTGAGCTCACCTAGCAACTGGACTGTATCCTGATTGGACCCTTGTGACTGATGGTTTTGAGAAAGTGAAAAGCTGCCACTTTTAATTAGGTGAAAACCGCAGGAACATTTAGAGTTGGTTTTCACCAGCCTGTGACAATATGGCATATCCAATAAAGCTATTGTCAGCCTTTACAGTATGCTGTCAGGCATGCTATGGAGGGCCGTGGTCGCTCAGTGGCTAAGACACTGAGCTTGTCGATCAGAAAGGTCGACGGTTTGAATCCCTAGCGCCATGTAACGGAGTGAGCTCCCGTTACTTGTCCCAGCATCTGCCAACTTAGCAGTTCGAAAGCACGTAAAAATGCAAGTAGAAAAATAGGAACCACCTTTGGTGGGAAGGGAACAGCGTTCCGTGCACCTTTGGTGTTTAGTCATGCCGGCCACATGACTACAGAGAAATCTTCGGACAGCGCTGGCTCTTCAGCTTTGAAAAGGAGATGAGCACTGCCCCCTAGAGTCGGGAACGACTAGCACATATGTGTGAGGGGAACCTTTACCTTTAATAAAGCTATTCTTTGAGGAATCTACCTGACTTGGAGTTTTGCTTGCTGTGGGTATGTTACTTGGAAGCCTGACAACAGGTCAGGAAAGAGAAGAGTTTCTAGAATTCTGCTTCTGAATCCCCTCCCCACTTTCTTTCTTTCTTTCTTTCCTCCCTCCTTCCTTCCTTCTTTTTTTTGCTAAACTTTACTTTTTAAAAATGGATTTGTGAGAGTGTGGGAGATATTGTTTCTCTTCCCCGTCCATTTTGACAAGCCTGATTCAGGAATTGCAAAGGTTTGACGTTGCTTATTGCCAAGGAATCACATTCAATTTCGCCAAACCTTCCTGGAAAAGAGCAAAGTGGACTACAGTTCATTGCTGCAGTGTATGATTTCACACACTGCAACGTCTAAAACTCAACCAAAAAACCATACAAGCTTATGAGATTCCCTTCTTCACGTCCAAATGTTGCTCCAGCAAATAACCAAGTAGTTTCAGGCACATAGGCAAACAACGGGCATCTTAGCCCAGTTTGAGCAAACAAATTAGATCTGAATAGCTTTATTAATGTTCTAACCGGATGGAGCAAAAAATCCATTTGACTCCTGCTTACAAATAAATCCCTGAACAACTATCAGCTTGTTACATCAGGAAGTGCTCTGTTCTCGTTTTCTCTTTCTAGATATTTGTAATATCTGACCTTGGAAAATAGGAAAATGCAACACAACCAAGGAAAAAGTCAGATAAAAGGCAGCTTATCCCACAGCAGACCTTCGGGTGTGCCAAATATCTTAGAAGAGTTCCTCCCTAATTTGGGAGCTGTAAAGAAAATAACCGAATAACGCAGTTGGGAGGGAACTTGGAGGTCTTCTAGTCCAACCCCCTGCTCAAGCAGGAAATCCTATACCATTTCACACAAATGGCTCTCCAATCTCTTCTTAAAAACCTCCAGTGTTGGAGTATCCACTTATGGAGGCAAGTCATTTCACTGATTTATTGTTCTCACTGTCGAGAAATTTCTCCTTAGTTCTAAGTTGCTTCTCTCCTTGGTTAGTTTCCATCTATTGCTTCTTGTCCTGCCTTCAGGTGCTTTAGAGAATAGGTTGACCCCACCTTTTCATTGTTCAAGATTGATCCCCCCCCTCTTCTTGAAATGTTGAGCAGACAGGATTGTGAGAGGGAGACAACACAGTGCAACAGATGTTATGGAATGGCCCTACCATAAGTGCCATGATGGGTGCAACCAGCAGAAGCATCTAAGCTAAGCTAAAACTGAAGATAACTGCAATGCGAATGAGATACTCTATCACATAGTTTTCTCTAGAGATGCTAAGGGTGAATCTTGGATCTTTTCTAGATGCAAAATTGAGACTCAGAATTGGTCCTTCTGTTTAGGCCAAAAAGGTTGGGCAGTTTAACAGACTTGGCCACTATTTGTATTCATCATGGTTATACAATACAATACAATAGCAGAGTTGGAAGGGGCCTTGGAGGTCTTCTAGTCCAACCCCCTGCCTAGGCAGGAAACCCTATACCGTTTCAGACAGATGGCTATCCAACGTCATCTTAAAGACTTCCAGTCAGGGGTATTCACAACCTCTGGAGGCAAACTGTTCCACTGATTAATTGTTCCAACTGTCAGGAAATTTATCCTTGCTTCTCTCCTGGATTAATTTCCACCCATTGCTTCTTGTCCTGGCCTCAGGTGCCTTGGAGAATAATTTGACTCCCTCTTCTTTGTGGCAGCCCCTGAGATATTAGAAGACTGCTATCATGTCTCCCCTGGTCCTTCTTTTCATTAAACTAGACATACCCAGTTCCTGCAACTGTTCTTCCTATGTTTTAGTCTCCAGTCCCCTAATCCTCTTTCTTGCTCTTCTCTGCACTCTTTCTAGCGTCTCCACATCTTTTTTTACATCGTTGCGACCAAAACTGAATGCAGTATTCCAAGGGTGGCCTTACCAAGGCCTTATAAAGTGGTATTAAAATGGTTTATGGAATGGGAGTGGTGTGGTGGCTTAGAGGTGGAGCTCTTGCCTCACAATCTGGAGGCCATGAGTTTGATCCTAGGCAGAGGCAGATATTTCTCTCTCTAGGCACAATGAGAATATATCTGCCGAACAAAACTCCGCATTGGCGACAGGAAAGGCATCCGGCCAGTAAATACTCAGCTCCATTCTATTGGCTAGACTCCACCCCGCAAGGGATTATGGGGGTCATTAAAAGGAGATGATGATGATGGTTTATGGAATGGGCCAAAATAGGAGCATTCACATCACATTGTCATAAGCCATGCCTTTCCAAGCCATAATTGCTGGTTACAGGTTAGCGACATTATGTCTTAGCATAATGAAATCAGTAATGGATGAAATCTGAATTTCCTTGACATGTCCAGTGGGGCATCCCTCCTTGAAAAACTAAAGTAAACAACCAGGGATTCCTTCTGGTTCCTTTATCTGGGTCAGGAGAGAGAAGAATAGATTTCCAATCATCAGAAACTTGTCGAAATATTCATGAACTGGAATGGAGACATGGTAACAAGGTCAGCCAATAAATGGGCATAGCAACTGGGCCTGCCAATGAGGACTCTTTAGGAAGTCAAACAGTATTTGCTGGAGGCAGCTGGGAGCCTGGGCGTGGCTTAGCAAACAAGTCTGGTCTAATCTGTCTGCTGAATTGAAACTAAAACTCATGCAAACTGCTCTCTCCTCTCTGCCATGTTGGAAGAATCTGCTGTTGGTATTGTACATTTATTCATATGTTATTATGCATACAAAGAAGTTCATGAATCCTGCTGAGTCAGTCACCTGTCTGTGCGTTCTGGATTTGATTATTTCTGCAACAAACTCTGACAAAACTCTTTTTTTTAAAAAAAGTCAGTTGAAGAGGCTCCTGGAAATGCAAGCTCTCGGTTTCTATGATATTTTTTTTCTCCGAGCTCTTTAATGCCCTCCATTGGAGTGGAGAGATGACTAAGCTCCTGTCTGTCATCATTAATAGGCACTTGTGAGTTGTTGTGACTGCGAGATCGTTTATAAGCTCAGACACAAAATCGTTTTGCAGATGGTGCTCATTGCATCTGTGGATGTTGTTATCGGGACCTCTCCCATGTAGGAGATGGTTTCCGAGCAGCTTATATTTTGGGAATAGCTGCGCACCACGTCAAATGGATAAAACGCAAACACCTGTCAAGGCTGTGACTAAGAAATAAAGGAAAGCCAGGGCTGGAGAGGAAGTTCTTTTGGCGATTAGCTAATGATCCTTCTGACTGGGGGCTCTAACTCGTGTTCGTTCTTTTGAAATCGCCACGTAGTGCCCATCCAGATTTCTTCAAAGGAAAAGACGAAGGGCAGCTCTTGAAAACGAATGCTATTAAAAGATGAAAGGTAAAGCTAAGTCTTTTTTTAAAAAATCCAGATCCCCTCCCTATATGGTTTCCAGGACTCTCTAGCCCCTAATATTGTACAGGTTGGATGAGCAGTGTGGATAGTGTTGCATCGGTGTGGTCCTTGAAACTCTCTGAGCTGGTTTTCTTGCAGATATTTCATCACCCAACTAGGGAACGTCATTACTGCTAGAAGGGAGGAGGAGGAGGAGGAGGAAGAGAAGGAAGAAGAAGAAGAGGAGGAAGAGGAAGAGGAGGAGGAGGAGGAGGAAGAGAAGGAAGAAGAAAAGGAGGAGGGAGAAAAGGAGGAAGAAGAAGAGGAAGAAGAAGAGGAGGAGGAAGAGGAGGAGGAGGAAGAAGAAGAGGAGGAAGAGGAGCAGGAGGAGGAAGAAGAAGAGGAGGAAGAGGAGGAAGAGGAGTAGGAGGAAGACCATGGGGTCCTTACAGGGGTGGGTTGCTGCGGCATTGCTGCCAGTTCAGTGAATAATAATAATAATATAATAATAATAATAATAATAATAATAATAACAACAACAACAACAACAACAACAATAATAATAATAATGGCACACTAGGTGCTATTCCAAAAGCACTGGAATTACATTTAAAACAGTTAAAAATTGGCAAAATCACCATCAGTCAAATGCAAAAAGCCGCACTGCTTGGATCTGCACGCATATTACGAAAATACGTTACGACGTCCTAGGCCCCTGGCTGGGGCCCGATTAGTAACCAATGCCAAATCCGGCGAAACAACTGGACGCTGTGATACAATTGTATAATAATAATATTATTTCAGCCCAGTTAAAATTAGGACAAGTGAAATGAATCTCTGATTTGCCAAACACACAACCCACCAAGGCAGGTGGGGGATGAACCTCTTGTAGATGATGACCGATGACAGCATGAAAGCTCGGTCAATATGTTTACCCTTCCATTTGTCAGGAACGACCCATGGCTGGGTTTTCTTTATCATCCGAGGAACATCTCAATCGATAAAAGCATCGAAGGAGACAGGGCTAAGGATGGCCTAAAGACAGGAACGCCTGCTTCCTTAATCTACCAGTGGGGTGGAGTGGGGGAACCAGCCCTCCCTTGCAACTTCTAAAGAGCCCTCTGAGTGATTAAACCACAAATTTGATCTGATTTAAGGCACAGATACCATTAAAGCGTCCGTCATGCATTATGTATCATGAAAGCCAGTCCGTGAACTTGCAACTCCCACTTTAGGAAGATGACATGCGTTACAGCCGACAGATGTGCCCAGATCAGATTGTGGAGTTAACAGAGTTGTGTTAACTCTCCTCTTTTGATGGAGTGTTATAAAGCTGGGAGGGGCAGCAGGGCGATTGACTTGTAGAGCTGAGTAGCAGTGGATCTACTGCTTCTCATTGTAAAAGGGGGGAGAAGGGGGGGCAGGCTGTTGAAAACCCGCAGATGTAGAAGAGAAAAATAGAAGTGTCATTCAGTTGGCTAGGTAGGACCAAAAGGAGAATGCTTAACTGAGACCCTTAACTTTCACCCTAACCCTCACCCTCACCCTAACCCTAACCCTTCACCCTTAACACTCACACTCACCCTTAATCCTAACCCTAACCCTTAACGCTAACACTAACCCTAACTAACAACTGCAGTCATTCACTTAACAAATGGAATGGAATGGAAGAAGCTTCTTGGATGAGAAGCAAAATGTCTTCAAAGAAAAAAACAAACTCCAAACTCCAGTTGCCTTTTGAAAAAGCACCTTTGGGACAACCATGACCTGGATGACTGAGAATCTCCATTGACATTCTCATGTTTGTTCATTCCCAGGATGTAAGAAATGGCCTCTGGTCATCTCGTATCCTTTAGGGCAGGGGTCTCCAACCTTGGCAACTTTAAGACTTGTCGACTTCAATTCCCAGAATTTCCCCATCCAGCGAAACTGGCTGAGGAACTCTGGGAGTTGAAGTCCACAAGTCTTAAAGTTGCCAAGGTTAGAGACCCCTGCTTTAGGGGACACTGGAGGAGAAAAGCTGGAAACATCTCAAACGTGGGCAGTTGGAGATGGGAGATCTTCAGGCTAGCTTGGGGATTCTGGGAGCTGAAATCCACCCATCTTCAAGTGGTCAAAGTTGAGAGATACTATAGGAGCAAAAAGATAGGAGACATCTAGTAGCTACTTTTCCCCTGAATTAACTTGTTTTATTAAAGGCACCAACTTTTGTGAGCTGCAGCTTCCTTTACAGATGTTATCTGCAGCATCTGGTGAAGGGAGATGCATCTGGTGAAACTGATGGCTTTTGAGAAAATCTGTTGGTTGGAAAAGGTGCTACCAGAGCTGAACTCCATACGGTCAAACATGGCTTGCAATAGTCATCCTGCCAGCAACCCTGAAGCTTCTAAGGGAGAAGAGAAGGAAGGAAGGTGAACCTACCACAATGATGAACAGAGCTGGGGCCACAAAAGCCCAGATGGCACCGCTCTCCAATGACAGCCAACAGCTACAAAGAAAGAGGGAAAGATATTGTGATATTGTAGCATGAGGATGATGGGTGTGTGTGAGTTCCAAACCACCATTGATTGAAAAATATGTAATAGGGAGAAATAGCAATAGCACTTAGACTTACATAACACTTCACAGTGCTTTATATCACCATGGAAAGAAAGAAAGAAGGAAGGAAGGAAGGAAGGAAGGAAGGAAGGAAAGGAGAAAAGGAAGAACAATAGCAATAGCACTTAGACTTATATACCGCTTCACAGTCCTCTTTATGCAGTTTACAGAGTCAGCCTATTGCCCCCCCCCAATCTGGGTCCTCATTTTGCCCACCTCGGAAGGATGGAAGGCTGAGTCAATCTTGAGTTTGGTGAGATTCGAACGGCCAAATTGCAGGCAGCCAGCAGTCAGCAGAAGTAACCTGCAGTACTGCACTCTAACCACTGCGCCACCGTGGCTCACAGTGAGAAAAAGGAAAAGCTGGGGTGGGATGGACAGCAGAAAAAGTTGGTTTTCCTGCTTGCTTTCTTCATTCCAGGTCTTTGTTGAAGGAACATAGGAGAGGGAGAATCCATGGTTTTAACTTCAGCCCAGTTGTCTCAGGAAGGTGGTTACCTGGGAACTAACTTTGAAAATGGAATGCAACCTTTGCTAGTCTTAACATGATCTGGATGTGGGAGGAAGACAAAGCTATAGACCTTTATCTTCTGGAATTCAAGTTCCACCATTCTCAGATACCTCTGAAAGACTCTACCTTCCTTCAGAAATTGGGCCGACATATGGATTCATGGAGACTGCTTAATGCTGAGACCGTTGGAGCAAATATGAGATACCTATGCAAACTCTACATTCTTCAAAGGAGCTATCACAACAACGAAAAATGTATAGTTTCTCATTTCCAGAACTTACTTGTTGACTTCTCCATAGCTTTCCACAGATGTCGTTGCGGAAATGACACAGATCAGGAATGGGCAGCCTGCAGGAATGAAGAGGGGAGTGTTAGCATCTTCATCAGAAGAGGGTAAAGATAGAAGGATGGTCCAGGAAAGCCATCACGAAACTACTGGATGTGGTTTAAATATTATAAATGTGGTTCTTCTATAAACCAGAGGTCAGCAACCCGTGGCTCTGGAGCCACACATTACTCTTCCGTCCTTCTGTTGTGTTCTGTGTGTGTGTGGTGTTCTGTTGTGTTCTGTTGTGGCTCCCTGTCGCCGATTGGCTCCATAATTGATAGGGCTTTCCGTTAGGACAGGTAGAGGAAAAAGGATACTGGGCTAGGAGGAGACTCTACGGTGGGGGAACCGGACCTCCGGTTAGCAGAGGAAAAAGGATGCCGCGCTAGGAGGAGACTCTATGGTGGGGCAACCGGACTTCCTGTCAGCAGAGGAAAAAGGATGCCACGCTAGGAGGAGACTCTATGGTGGGGGAACCGGACTTCCGGTCAGCAGAGGAAAAAGGATGCCATGCTAGGAGGAGACTCTATGGTGGGGTAACCGGACTTCCGGTCAGCAGAGGAAAAAGGATGCCACACTAGGAGGAGACTCTGTGGTGGGGGAACCAGACTTCTAGTCGGCTCCAGAATTGAATGGAGGGTTAGAACTGATTAGGACATTTGTGGCTCTTCGAGTGTTTAAGGATGCCAACCCCTGTTCTATGACTATGAAAGTTCCCACATTCTTTTTGGGGATAATATTTGCTTCCTCTTATCACTGCCATCAGTACACTTCTGCATCATCCACATGTGGTCCTGAACACAAAAAAAATGATTGCCCATGACAGATAATCATTGACAGATGAACACAAGTGAGACTGGGATTTCCATTGTAGATCATTGCAATTATAAGCTGAGTGAGATCTGATTTTATAACCATTTTTAACAGCAAGCGAATCAAAGGTTGTTCAGTGACTGACACGGTCATTGAGCAAATCCAGCTTCCTCAATGGGCATCTTTTACCAGAAACCGGCAAAAAAAATAAGATCACAAATTACAAAATTACACGATGTTGCAACCAGTTCTCAATACAAGCTGGTTGCCAAGAAGCTGACTTATCCACAGAGGTGGTACTGTGTTCTGACCGAGGCTTCCCAAGAGCCTGAAGTAAATTCCTGGTCCCGACAAAAACCCCTTTTACTAATTAACTGTGAATTCTGCTCATTCACATCCAGCAAAGTCTTTCCAGGGAGGATTTATGGTCACAGACCTTATCTGGCTTGGAGAGCTGCCAGGCCGATATCTGCAAAACTTGGCAAGGAGGCTCGGAGAGTCACAAACCAATTAAGCGAACTGATGGTCTCCTGCAAACTCCCCTCCTCTTTCGCTCCTCTTTTAAATCCTCTGGGGGGACCATTCATTGTCCACCTGTGGCCTTACTCCCAAGTCAACCCCTGTTCTTTAGCTGTTCCCTTTTTCTGGCAACTCTGCGCATGCGCACACTGGGAACAGACTCCAGCTGTTTGTCTGCCTCACTGATGTCTGACTCTGAAGACAGCTGATAACTGTCAGACGGCTCTGGCCCCCTCCCTGCCTTCAACATAGAGCCATCATCTGAGCCTTCCCCAGACTCCAGGACTGGTCCATCTTCCTCCCCAACCTCCTCACTGTCCGAATCTGCTGCCAGCTCCACTGGCCACTGGTGACAACAATAGGTACAATGATCTAAGTGAAAATACAGGTCTTGGAACCCTTTTTCCAAAGCTGTTGTAACTTTGAACCATCATGAAGCAAATGGCCATAAATTGGGAACTACCTGTAGTATGGCCCAAGTACAGATTTGTGGGAAGACTGAAGGAGTAATTCATATTTTATCTTGGGCCTAGCACTCTTCAATATCTTCATAAATGAGTTAGATGAAGGAATAGAAGGGGAACTGATCAAATTTGCAGATGACACTAAATTGACAAGAATAGCCAACATCCCAGAAGCCAAGCTCAGGACCCCCAAAAGATCCTGACAGACTTGAACAATGGGCTCTATTCAACAATACTGCGACCAGTTTTGGTCACCGTACTACAAAAAAGATGTTGAGACTTTGGAGAGAGTTCAGAGAAGAGCAAATAAGGCAGGAGTCAGCAAACTGTGGCTCTGGAGCCGCATATGGCTCTTTCCTCCCTCTGCTGCAGCTCCGTCACTGGTTGGCACCACAATTTTGAGAGGAGCTTCCGGTGGGGGGGGGGGGGAGAAGCACAGTGCACCAGGAGAAGACTCTATGGCAAGGGGAGGGTTTTCCAGTTGTCTCCACAATTGATAGGGATTTTGGTTATGACAGGTAGAGGAAAAGGTACACTGCACTAGGAGGAGATTCTATGGTGGGGAACTGAACTTCTGGTCAGCCCTGGAATTGAACAGGGGGCTTCCGGTTAGGACCTTTGTGGCTCCCGGTGTTTTCTTTTCCATGGGAAATGGGTCCAAATGGCTCTTTGAGTGTTTAGCTTTGCCGACCCCTGAACTAAGGTGATCAAAGGTCTGGAGACTAAACCATATGAAGAACATCTTGGACATTTGTCTGAAATGGTATAAGTTCTCCTGCTTGAGTAGGGGACTAGACTAGCTCCCAGCTCCGTTCTATTCTAAATTTCAATGCTAATTTAGCATTGAAAGTGTAAGGAGAAGGAGTGGAATAACCAATTTCATTGTATACATGAACGTACAATGACAATAAAGGCTATACTGTAACCAGAGGATGGAGTCAAAAAAGGTAGCAGCCTTGAATCCCTACGTAGCCACAAGCAAAATGGTCCTAAGATAAAGAGTTGGGATGCTCCATTTTTCTTGAATTTTATTAGGCTGATCACCAGCTGGGCCTTGAGTGAAGCAGCAGCTACACGAAAAGGCAATATGACAGCCCTTAAAATCACCCTCATTTTTTGTGGTTTGATGCTTTAATAGCCACAATCTTTGATCACATTTTGCAAGGAAATTCTAGGGGCTGCGTACGGGCAGGCTTCACAGTTGGCTCCCTCTTCATTATCGGTGTTGCTAAAGAAAGATAGATTTCTGGCAAAGTGTTGCAAATTCAATTACAGCGGCATATGGATGCATAATAGGAAACTAGCAGGCATTACTGGAAACAAAGCGAGTCTACGATCGATGTACGACAGGGATGGAAGATGGGAGCAAGAAAACGCTACTGTTTCATGAGTCCTAAAAAGGGGGGGTGAAAAAAGGACTGGAAAGCAGAGGGGTGGTGGAGATGTTTGAGGAGGGGCTTTGCTTTGAGGAGGACTGGAAAAAGACACCTCCTTGAATGGGGGTGGGTGGGGTCTCTGAAGCATGTCTTGCATCTAAGAGGGAACCGAAGCAACAGCACTGGGTGGTGGTTCTTCTTCTTCTTCTTCTTCTTCTTCTTCTTCTTCTTCTTCTTCTTCTTCTTCTTCTTCTTCTTTTTTCTTTTTCTTTTCTTCTTCTTCTTCTCTTCATCCTCCTCCTTCCTCCTTCTTCTCTACTCCTTTTTCTTTTCCCCTCCTCCCTTCCTCTTCCTTCTCCTCTTTCTTCTTCTTTCTCCTTCTCATCCTCCTCTTCTTCTTCATCCTCTTCTTCATCCTCCTCCTTCCCCTTCCTTCTTTTCTCTTCCTCCACCTCCTCCACCTCCTCCTTCTCCTCCTCCTCCTTCTTCCCCTCCTTTTTCTTCTTCTCTTCCCCCTCCTCCTCTTTCTCCTCCTTCTTCCTCCTCCTCCTTCCCCTTATTCCTCCTCTTCTTCATCCTCTTCTTCTTCATCATCATCCTCTTCTTCATCATCCTCCTCCCTCCTCCTCCTTCTTCTTTTCCCTTCCTCCCCCTCCTCCTTCTCTTCTTTCTCCTCCTTCTTCCTCCTCCTCCTCCTTCTCCTCCTCCTCCTCTTTCTCTTCCTCCTTTTTCCTCCTCCTCCTCCTCTTTCTCCTCCTTCTCCCCCTCCCCCAGACATCAGTGGAAGCAGTCCACTGCCCACCATTTACAAGAATAGAAAGCACTAGGACTTCCCCATTCACCCACTTAGGTGTGGTTGCCCCGTGTATGGTAGACCTCATTGCTGTAGATGATTGCCACCAGCCCAACTGCAATGCATCTTCTGAATTGGAGGAGGACAAAGGTCCCACATTTTTCACCCTCTCTGCTTCATCTGAAGCAATTTCATCTCCCGGGAGAAAATTCCCTTTGAGTTTCTTCTTTTTCTTCTTTGATAGATGCTAAAGATCCATTCCAATAAGAGTTTCTAAATTCACGGCTTAAGAAGGGGGGGGGGGGGAATAAAAGAATAGTAAAGGTACATAGTAAAGGTAAATGTTCCCCTTGCACATATGTGCTAGTCGTTCCCGACTCTAGGGGGCGGTGCTCATCTCAGTTTCAAAGCTGAAGAGCCAATGCTGTCCGAAGACGTCTCCGTGGTCACGTGGCCGGCACGACTAAACACTGAAGGTGCACAGAATGCTGTTACCTTCCCACCAAAGGTGGCTCCTATTTTTCTACTTGCATTTTTTACCTGCTTTCAAACTGCTAGGTTGACACAAGCTGCAACGAGTAACGAGGGCTCACTCAATTACACGGAGCTAGGGATTTGAACCACCGAACTGCCGACCTTTCTGATCGACAAGCTCAGCATCTTAGCCACTGAGTCACCACGTCCCTTAATAAAAGAATAAACGCTCATAAATATTCCTGTTACCCCCGAAAAGAGTTCAGCCAAGGTGTTAAATAGCTGTAACCTGGCTGATTTTTCCCCCTTCAAAGTGCATCTCAGATGCTCCTGGGGTTTAACTCGATTATTTATCAGCTCAGAGTTGCATCGAAGAAGAAAATTAAACAGAGAGTTTCTCGGTAAGATAATGAAACTTATGGAGGTGAAATGCAGACTAACCAACTGGATAACCGAAGAAATTTTGTTGCACGTAACAGGAACTGCTGCTAAAGTTCCTCCTTGCAGAGAGAGTGTGGTCATTGTGTGTTGTGTGTGTCTCGTACTGGAAAAATGAGAAGGTGATTTTGAGTAAAATACAGACAGGATTTGGTGGATCGCCACGGCTAAATGCAACTGGGATTATTTGGCTAATCTGAAATAAACAGATTTGCCTCCGAAGGCTCAACCCCTCCGAGACACGGCAAAGAATTAAATCCATTTTAGGTCATGAGATTGAAATTGTTTTAGGATGTCTCCCTCGGTGGGTGGGTGTCCTCATTTCAATGCTTGGCTGGAGGTTTAACAGCGATAGATTGGCTATAATAAGATTGGTTCAGAATTCTTCGCCAACCGTGAAGTGATTAGAAACAGATGCACTATGATCTTATTTCACTCACGCAAAGTTGTAGCTCGGCAGCTTAAAGTGGAATCCGCCTCAAAACGTCTCGATTTTTATACTTTTGTGTAGAGCAGGGAGAGTAACAGACAGTTGAAAGAGGCAATGAAAACGTTTCTGGTGCTATTATTATTCATAATGTCAACTCCTTCCAAAAATTCTTGGTTGGAAGGGACCTTGGAGGTCTTCAACCCCCTGCCTAGGCAGGAAATATGATCTATCTATCTATCTATCTATCTATCTATCTATCTATCTATCTATCTATCTATCATCTATCTATCTATCATCTATCTATCTATCTATCTATCTATCTATCTATCTATCTATCCTAACATCTCTCTCTCTCTATCCTACTTATCTATATTATCTATCTATAATTTTTCTCTCTATCTACCCTCTATCATCTATCTATCTGTCTGTTGGTCTGTCATTCTGTTGTTCTGTCTGTGTCTGTCTGTCTATCATCTATCCATCATCTATCCATCATCCATCATCTATCTTCTATCTATCATCTATCTATATCTATATCTACCATCTATCTATTCTATCATCTATATCTATCTATCTATATCTTATCTATATCATTTATCTATCATCTATCATCTATCTATCATCTATCTAACATCTATATAATATCTATCTATCATCTATATCTATTATCTATATCATCTATCTATCCTATCATCTATCCTATCCAACATCTATCTATCATGTATCTATCTTACTTTATCTATCTATCAATTTATCTATCTATCTATCTGCTATCAATCTACTATCTATCTATCCATCAATCTATCTACTGTCTGTCTATCTATCTAATCTATCTATTTTTTCCCATAACAAGCTCTTCTTTGTCAGAAGTTTGATTTTGAATCCCAAATCCGTGGAATTCTGCACAGCTGGAGATCCAGCTGAGTCATAAGTATATTAAACATGAAATGAATCGTTAAAAAGCCATAAATATACGCATTTCACATTGCATTTGGGGACAAATAGGTTTCTTGAGCAATGGCTGCTAGTGTTGAGCCTCATAATTTTTTAATGTTCGTTTCTTGTCCAAAATATCCAGAGTAATGGTGGGATTTCAGTCATTCCTCTTTCCTCCATTAGCTCAGAACAGGTTTCAGGATACCGGCTCCTCTGTCTTACAATTATTATAGGATTTTGCTTTCTTTCTACGTTTTGGCAAATGTCTTTAGTGCCGCCTGCTTTGAATGAACGCAGAAGATAAGGAAGGCAAGCACAACTTTTGATATAAAAAACATTGCATTTCAAGAGGAAAGGCAATCAAGAAGGACCCCCACTGAGATGTTCTACAAACAGTTGTTTAAACAGAAAAACAGTCTGCCAGATACTTGTGGGTATTTAAAAAAACACTCATTTCTAATTTGTTGGAAGTGAATTAATCACGATGAATATGAATTCTTCCCATTAGGGACAGCTAGGCCTCCAGGAGTGTAGAATCCAGAGATGAGGGGCCCTTGGTGTTCTCTGAGCTTGGTTATTTTCTTGCAGATGCTTTATTATCCAACTAAGTAACATCATCCGCAGTGATGATGCTACCTAGATTGGGTAATGAAACATCTGCAAGAAAACAACCAAGCTCAGAAGGCACCAAGAACTGATGATGTTACCTAGTTTGGTTAATGAAACACCTGCAAAAAAAAACCAACCAAGCTCAGAAAGCACCATGAGGCCTCATTTCACCCTGAACTACAAATATTCCAGAGAATAATGCATGGCATGGTGGCCTAGAAGCTAGCAAAGCTATGGAGACGTTCTACCTTTCTTTAATGGTTTTGCAGCCTGGATCTAGTCCATCTAAACTGCAATTCCACAAGGAACCAAGCAAGCAGACATGCAAAGAAATTCAATAATAGATAAGTCCTTGCGTCAGGAAAGAGAGATAGAAGGTTTGATGCAAAAAATTTATAATTCAATATTGGCACTTCCCTTCTGATATTCTAAGATGCTAAGCATGGGTTAATTACTAGCAAAAGGGTAAGATTCAGAAGGAAGCAGAAGAATTGAGAGGCGACGTTTTCCAAGTGGGATAATCGGGCTGTCTTGCAACAGGGCTCTGAATCCCAACGGTAATAGCGCAATTTTCTGATTAGAATCTGAAAGGAGGGAGGGTCTTTTTCATTAGTTCACTTATTTATTTGTCCAATTTATATGCAGCCAACACCCTCCCTAGGATGGGAAAAGCATTCCTTTGGTTCTTTGCATTTCCAGACTGTTAAGATTTAAGGAGGATACTGTTGTGAAAAGTGAGGAGGTTGTGGGGGAGGGAAGATGGGCCAGTCCTGGAGTCTGGGAAAGGCTCTGATGAGGGCTCTGCATGAGAGGCAGAGAGGGGGCCAGGGCCGTTTGCAAGTTATCAGCTGCCTTCGGAGTCAGACATCAGTGAGGCAGACGAAGAGCTGGAGCCTGTTCCCAGTGTGTGCATGCACAGAGCTGCCAGATGAAAGGAACAGCTAAAGAACAGGGGTCGACTTGGAAGTCAGGCCACAGGTGGTCAGTGAATGGCCCCTCCCAGAGGAAATAAAGATGAGCGAAAGGGGAGTGGAGTTTGCAGGAGACAATTAGTTTGCTTAATTGGTTCGTGTGTCTCCGAGACTCCTTGCCAAGTTCTGCAGATATCGGCCTGGCAGCTCTCCAAGCCAGATAAGGTCTGTGACTGTAAATCCTCCCTTGAATGACTTTGCTGGATGTGAATGATCAGAATTCACAGCAAATTAATAAAAAGGGTTTTTTGCCAGGACCAGGAGTTTGCTTCATGCTCTTGGGAAGCCTCGGTCAGAACAAATACTTTGTCATTCTGATTTTTTTCTTCTCTTGTGCCATCAAGTGGACGTTGAGATCCCAGTGGAACTTAGAATGGAAGTTTCTCCATAGAACTCAATGGAGGGAATCCTCCTTAGCCATAGTTCTATGATCATCCAATCCCACAACTGTGTTCGTGACTTACCCCATCCAATGCCATAGTAGTATAAGAGCTTGTTCTCTTCCGAGCCAAAGACTTTGATCACCATGCTGTAGAGATGGAAGCCTTCCACCAGCATCCATGCGAAAGTGCTCAAGAAGAAGAAGTGAAGGAGAATCGCCAGGATTTTGCAGGGCACCTGCAAAAAAGACAAAACCAGCCCAATGAACAGGAAAGGTGAGGAGGAGAAGTCTTCTCACCTCACCCCAGGTGGTCAAAATGTGCTCCACCTACCCAACTCAAAAAGAGATGCAAATGTTGTGGTGCCTTTTGATGATATGGAGACCTTGTTTATACTATCATAGTCTCTTGCCAAGATCTGAAGGTTTGTAAGAAGCCAGCTGATTTAATAAGAGGTTACTAGAACAATATTATTATAACAATAGGTCTATCTCTTTCTTTCTCTTTCTTTCTTTTTCTCTTTTGCTTTCTCTCTCTCTCTCTTTTCTCTTTTCTTCTCTCTTTTTCCCTTCTTTTTTTGCTCTCTCATGTTTTTCTTTCTTTTTTCTTTTCCTTTCTTTCTTTCCCTTTCTCTTTCTCTGTCTCTCTCTTTTTTCTTTTTTTCTCTTTTTCTCTTTGGCTTTCTCTCTCTTTGTTTCTCTCCTGTTCTTTCTCTCCATCTCTCTCGTTCTCCATTTTTCTCTTCTCTTTTTCTCTTTCTCCTCTTTTTGCTCTCTTCCTTTCATTTTTCTTTCTCTCTCTTATCCTCTTTCTCTCTATCTCCTCTCCCTTTTTTCTCTTTTCTTCTCTCTCTTTTTCTTTTTCTTTTTCTTCTCTTTTTTCTTTCATTCCTTTTTCTTTCTTTCTCTTTTCCTCTTTCTCTGTCTCCCTCTGTCTCTGTCTCTCTGTCTCTCTCTCTCACACACACACACACACATACACACACACTGTCAGAACAGCTGCCCCAAAAGTGCTTTTTCAAAAGGCAATTGGACTTTGTTTTTTTTTCCCCCTTGAAGATGTTTCACTTCTCATCCAAGAAGCTTCTTCAGTTCTGACTTAGGATTTCAGGTTTCTGACTTCTGACCAAGAACTGAAGAAGCTTCTTGGATGAGAAGTGAAATATCTTCAGGGGGGGGGGGGGAACCAAGGTCCAGTTGTCTTTTGAAAAAGCACCTTTGGGACAATCCTATCCTGGGTGGTTGAGAATTTATAATAGATTGGCAGCAATTCTGCTAGCCTTTTTCGAGACATTAACATTCTGACATTGTCATAAAGCCTGGGGGCCCATGAATATGGGTGTAGCCCATTTCATTGTGGGGTTGAATGTTGTCAGCTGCTGTTTTATGCTATTCACATTGGGATTTTTTTAAAAGTAATGGTTGTTTTCAACCTGTTTTTATTTCATCTTTAATAGTTAGTCGCCTAGAGTCATATCTACCAGACAGACGCCCGTGTGAATGGATTAAATTCATAAATATGTAAATTCCCTGGAAAGTAAGTTTCATGGTTAGGAAATCAAGAAATGGATTCATTCTGCGGAAAGTAAGATTCAAATTGTATTCAGAGAAGGGAGATTTCGAAGAGCTCGCCAAATATCTTGTCCAACGAGATTTGCATCAATAGGACATCGTGATCTTCTAAAGCTCTCAGTTCCTTCTGGTTGGTTGGTGATTTTTTGGAGCCTAAGTGTTATGGCCTGTGGGCCGTCATCTCCTCCAGCAGCTGAATCAGAGGGGGAGGAAGTGTGGGAGCTGGGGTCAAGGCAACCCGGGAGCTCCAAGGGGGAAAAGGGAGAGACAGAGACAGAGATGGCGCCTGGGCCGTCTGTCAGCCCTCAGATGGAGAGTCAACAGCCTCCAGGTCTGGGGGTGGCTGATGAGGAAGAGGAGAAACAGCTGGGCCCAGTGCCTGACTCACCGATGCACTGAAGGCAGAGGAGAGCAGTGGAAATCTATGGGCCGGTTCTTGGGATGGAAGAGCCACCACAGCTAGCGAAGCTCCACTCTAGCTCTGGGGATAAAAGGTAGGGAGTGGAGATGAATAAATGTGGCAGACAGCCATTCTTCTCCCTGCCAGACGGACTTGTTAGCCTGCTGTGTGTGAGAGAGAGAGACTTTTAACTGGGTCTGCTGTTGCTCCTGATAAAGCGCTTATTTAACTACAGAGGTTTTGTCATGTTTCCGAGCCGCATCAGAACACTAAGAGATTGTGTTAAAAATGATCCACTAGGCCAGTGTTTCTCCACCTTGGCAACTGTAAGATAAGTAGGGCTGGCTGGTGAATTCTGAGAACTGAAATCCACAGATCTTCACATTGCCAAGGTTGAAAAACACCACACTTAGGCAGTGGGAAGAAAAAAAAATGATCTTGCTTAGGAAATCTGAGGAGTCTGTTTTCCCCCATATGTTGCAACTTTGCCACATGAATCCTACTCCTGCTCTCTCAAGGAGAATAGTAGAATAACAGAGTTGGAAGTGACCTTGGAGGTCTTCTAGTCCAGCACCCTGCTCAAGTCTATTCCAGACCGAGTGCCCAAAGCATGTGTGCACGCAAATGCGGGCGTACCCGAACCCCCAAAATGCAATGCGCACATGCCCCCCCATGTATATATATGCCCCCATGCATATGCATGTTCCCTCGCACGTGCCCCACCCTGTGCATGCGCATGCAGCCCCCATGCATGCACTCCACCACCCCCAAATGTGCTCTCCCCGGTGCATGCACGCATGACCCCCCAGCACTCTCCCCACCCCCGCACATGTGCAGCAGAGACCCAATGACCAGCTGGCCAGTGGCAGGCAGGCACGCAGGCGCGGCAGAGCTGAACACTGTGCTCGCATGGGCACAGAGAGGGCACTGTGTGCCACCTGTGGCACGCGTGGCATAGGTTCATCATCACAGCCCTGTAACATTTCAGACGAACGGTTGTCCAGTTTCTTCTCAGAAACCTCCAGTGTTGGAGCACCCACAACTTCTGGAGGCATGTCATTCTACTGATTAATTCTTCTCACTGTCAGGAGCTGCCTCTGATGAGCTAGAAGGGGTAATCAGAAGGAAATTGATATCACCAGAGAAGAGTGAGATGTTCAAATTGCCATAGGTGGGCAGAAAATCACATTTATGAGCCATGGAAGTAACCCAGAGAAGTTGGACAAAGAATCGGCTACAATTGATGCCATTTTCCTCCATCCAACTTCTTTGTCCTAACCCTACTTTCATCCTGGTCTTAACATGTCCTCTCCTTTCCCATCAACTGTAATCCAGACACAGAGGGATTTCTTCTTGTTAGAGAAAGTCACACTGTTAAGCATTGAATGTATATAGTTGTGTTAAATGTGCTAAAGTGAAACTAACCTTTAGATGACCCCCAACTGTTAACTGTGCTAAAGTGAAACTAACCTTTAGATGACCCTGTTAACTGTGCTAAAGTGAAACTAATCTTTAGATGACCCTAATTGTTAACTGTGCTAAAGTGAAACTAATCTTTAGATGACCCCCAACTGTTAACTGTGCTAAAGTGAAACTAACCTTTAGATGACTCTGTTAACTGTGCTAAAGTGAAACTAACCTTTAGATGACCCCAACTGTTTTGGAGGGAAATGTAGAACATTTATATTTGGGCGGGCTTTTTCTGGTACTATGATTAGTTAAGGCTCTGTGGGCCTAAAGTATAAATCACAGGCATTTGCCTGCAGTTCCTCAGTTCCATTTTTGAGTCAATAAAAGCTGTTGGAACCATGCTGGTCTGGTTCTTGCCTACTGAAGCCCAGTACACAATACACACAACCTTTTTTTAAATTCATCCCCTCCCACGAGCATCTGTAGGTCAGCATCTCTGATGCCACCTGTCACACATGCACTCCCTTCTCTTCGTTGGAAGAACAGAACTAAGCTTTTGACACCATTCTGCAAGCTAGACAAACATTGTCAGATTGCTTAGCAACCAGGTGACTTAGCTTACCTAGGCAACACTCACTGAAGTGTCACCTAGTTGCCTTGCCAAAATTAGAATGCTGCTTCTTCTCTTCTCCATGACTGGATCCTGGATGCATTAGAGAGAAGTTTCAAGGGAACTCCACTCCACACCTTCTTCCCTGTTGTCGAGATATCTCAATAGATATATTTATTTTCTCCTAAGTCAGGAACAGTTCCTACAGAGGAATGATGGACTCTGTCATCTGCACCTCTATATCTGTCTGGTTTGGTTCTGCAACCCAACAAGACAGACACGGACTTCAACGGATAATTAGAACTTCAGGGGAAAAAAGTTTCAAGAAGAGACTGAACAGCCATTTGTCTGAAATGATATAGGGCTTCCTGCTCGAGCAGGGGCTTGGACTAGAAGACCTCTGGGGTCCCTTCCAACTCTGTTATTTATTCTATACACATCCCAATGCAATCCTAAATTGCATTAACACAGGGATACAATCAAGATCAAGTGAGGTACCAATACTACTCTATAAAGCCCTAGTAAGACCACACCTAGAATCCTGCATCCAGTTTTGGTCACCACACTATAAAAAAGATGTTGAGACTCTAGAAAATGTGCAGAGAAGAGCAACCAGGATGATGAGGGGACTGGAGACTAAAACATATGATGAACGATTGCAGGAACCGAGCATGGCTAGTCTAGTGAAGAGAAGGACCAGGGGAGACAGAAGAGCATCTTCCAATATTTGAGGGTCACCACAGAGTGGAGACGGTCAAGCTATTTTCCAAAGCACCTGAAGGCCAGACAAGGAATAATGGATGGAAACTGAACAAGGAGAGATTCAACCTGGAAATAAGGATAAATTTTCTGACAGTGACAACAATCAACCAATGGAACAGAATTTACCTTTGAAAGTTTTGGGAGCTTCATCACTTGAGACTTTCAAGAAGAGATTGGACAGCCATTTGTCAGAAATGGTGTAGGATCTCTTGCTTGAGACTAGATGACCTAGAAGGTCTCTTCCAACCCTGTTAATCTGTTGTTGACTCCCCATTGTGAAAGAAACATGGATTACTAAGTCGCTGTATACAACCCATTTATTTCTAAGTTGTTTCCCCCCCATCCCTAAAATGCACAGCAGCACCCCATAATAATAATAATAATTTCAGAGCACCGCAGGGGGGGAAAATGGCAACCTCTCTACGCCATCCTCTCAAAGTGACAAATAGAGAAAATTTTGCTGCTATTATTACTTTATTTTTTCCCCCTAGGACCGGGAAAAAAAACGAAGGACTGTCAACTCTGCTCCAATAAAGTGGAACCAGAGAGAATGTTACGCTGAATGAATGAAATCGATTTTGTATTTTGTAGGTGGGAGTCTGAGCCGTTTGTTAACATTCACACATATGCAAGGGAAAACCCCAGGGGTGTGTGTGTGTGTGTGTGTGTGTGTGTGTGTGTGTGTGTATCCCAAATATAATTTCTTCACATTTTATTGCTTCTTTGCTGTGCTGTTTTTTCCCCTCCCAGGGAAATACAGGGAGTCCACGTTTGACCAAATGCCAGGAGAATTTCCGATGAAACCACACGATTATCATTACGGTTATTAATAGTATTAATTATCAAGTTAAACAGCGACTGCTGTGCCGTGATTAATCCCTGCCTTTATTTTTCGGTGCAAATCAAAGGGAAAACACAAGCATTTTGTCACGTTTAGTATGTACCGACGCCTGTCGAACAAATGTGCAACGAATAACCTCCTTATTTAAATGCCACCGGCATTATATGCCTGTCACCACAGCGGCCGCCATTTATAACAACGCTGTGACAAATTGTCTAAAAATAAAGAGGGGTATGCTTCAAAAGGCCAGGGCCTTCCTTTCAAAGGAGTAAGGAGTGCAGAACTGGGTGGCAATGTGCATTGTCACGCAGGAATGTTCTGTTGAGGCAAAATTGGGTGGAAGAGATAAATATTTGGATAAGCCTTGAGACATTTCTCAGATGAGCCATGTGCTGTTCTTCTGTGAAGAGAAGGACCAGGGGTGACAGGATAACAGTCTTCCGATATATGAGGGACTGCTACAAAGAAGGGGGGGTCCAGCTATTTTCCAAAGCACCAGAAGGCCAGACAAGGAATCATGGATGGAAACTGAACAAGGAGAGATTCAACCTGGAAATAAGGAGAAATTTCCTGACAGTGAGAACAATCAACCCATGGAACAGAAGTTGCCTTCGGAAATTGTGGGAGCTTCATCACTGGAGGCTTTCAAAGAGTGATTGGACTGCCATCTGTCAGAAATGGCATAGTGTCTCCTGATTGGGCAGGGGGTTGGACTAGATGACCTACAAGGTCCCTTCCAACTCTGTTAATCTGAATCTATCTCAGACATTCAAAGGCCTAGAGATTAAAACATACGATGAACCATTGCAGGAACTGGGCCTAGTTAGTCTAGTGAAGTGAAGGACCAGAGGAAACAGGATAGCAGCCTTCCAATATTTGAGGGGCTGCCACAGAGGGGAGGGGGTCAACCTACTTTCCAAGGCACCTGAAGGCCGGACAAGGAATAATGGATGGAAACTGAACAAGGAGAGATTCAACCTGGAAATAAGGAGGAATTTTCTGACAGTGAGAACAATCAACCCATGGAACAGAAGTTGCCTTCAGATGTTGTGGAAGCTTCATCCCTAGAAGCTTTCAAGAAGAGACTGGACTGCCACTTGTCAGTAATGGTGTTGGGGAGAAGGAAGCACCAGAGCTGGACTATGTGGGTAATCCTTGATTAAAACCCCAATCGAGTTCAACATTTCCGTTACTAAACAAGACTTTAGTCTGCTTTAAGGGACTGGAGACTAAAATGTGTGAAGAATAGTTGCAGGAATTGGGTATGGCCAGTGTAGAGAAAAGGAGGACCAGGGGTGTCATGATAGCAGTCGTCCAGTATTTAAGGGGCTGCCACAAAGAAGAGGAGCTCAAATTATTCTCCAAAGCACCAGAAGACAGGACAAGAAGCAACGGATGGAAACTAATCAAGGAGAGAAGTCACCTAGAACTAAAAAGGGAATTTCCTCACAGGGAGGACAATTAGCCGGTGGAAAGTCTTGGCTCCAGAAGTTGTGGGTGTTCCATCACCGAAGGTTTTTAAGAAGAGATTGGGCAACCATTTGTCTGAAATGGTAGCAGAAAGGGGTGTCAAACTCAATTTCATTGAGGGACACATCAGGCCTGTGGTTGACCTCAGAGGGCCAGGCAGGCATGGCCAGAATGACGCCACTCACTGGGCATGGCCAGCTGTTTGGGCATGGCCAGCTTGACGTCACTCACTGGGTGTGGCCTATTGGGTGGACATGGCCAGCTTGATGCCAGTCACTGGGTGTGGCCTAATGGGTGGGCATGGCCAGCTTGACATCACTCACCTGGTGTGGCCTAATGGGTGGGCATGGCCAGCTTGATGCCACTCACTGGGTGTGGCCTAATGGGTGGGCATGGCCAGCTTGACATCACTCACTGGGTGTTGCTTAATGGGTGGGCATGGCCAGCTTGATGCCACTCACTGGGTGTGGCCGAGTGGGTGGTCATGGCCAGATAGATGCCACTCCCCAAACTGCTGGTATGTTTCCTCTTCACACTGGGTAGAACGGGCCAAAGCGACCAATCTGGCCACTTGCATTTTCCAAGACGGCCACGCAGGCTGGATCTGACCACATTGTGGGCCACATCTGGCCTGCAGGCCTTGTGTTTGACACCCCTGACATAGGATCTCCTGCTCAAGCAGGGGGTTGGCCTAGAAGACCTCCAAGGTCTCTTCTGGCTCTATGTTCTATAATTGACATGAATTGTGATAAATTGTGGGTGCTCCATCACTGGAGGTTTTTAAGAAGACACTGTCTGGAAACAGGCACTGGTATTGGGTCTCCTACTTGAGCAGGAAGGGACCCAGTGGCTCAGTGGCTAAGACGCTGAGCTTGTTGACCAGAAAGGTCAGTAGTTCGGTGGTTCGAATCCCTAGTGCTGTGTAACGGAGGGAGCTCCGTTCCTTGTCTCAGCTTCTGCCAACGTAGCAGTTCAAAAGGATGTAAATAATGCAAGTAGAAAAATAGGAACCACCTTTGGTGGGAAGAGAACAGCGTACCGTGCACCTTTAGCATTGAGTCATGCCAGCCACATGACCACAGAGACGTCTTTGGACAGCGCTGGCTCTTCAGCTTTTAAATGGAGATGGGCACCACCCCCTAGAGTCAGGAACAACTAGCACAGATGTGCGAGGGGAACCTTTACCTTACTCGAGCAGGCGGTTAGACTAGAAGACCACCTATTTCCCTTCCAATATTCTGTTATTCTCTGCCATCGACGCCCAAGTCAGAAGCATATCCACTTCACTCACCATCCCGGGTTCAAACTGGAAGCTGGTAAGGAGCAAGATCTGAGCCACCAAGACAGCAAAGGAAAGATTGGCATGGATGTGATAACGCTGGTTGTGGATGGTACTGACGGAGCTGGTGGGGAAAAGAGGCACATCTATTAGTACTCTGAAAATTAAAATATATTGGGTTGGGGACTTCTGGGAGTGCTTTGAAAATTAAAATATTTCAGTCTACTTGGGAGTTGAAGTCTACCCATCTTAAAGTTGCCATGATGAAGAAACTCTGGTCTACAGAAAGAACGGAGAATCGGTTGGCATCCACTTGTGGGCCACCAAGAAGAGTTCCATTCTACATATCCAAGTGCTCATCACTTCTACATCAGAAGCAGGGGTGGCAACTGGTTCGCTGAACACACGCAGAGAAATCACCTTCAGCATTACTGCTGTGGAGGTCATGTGACTAGGTGCGTGTGGCCAATTTAGCAATCCATTAAACAATGCACACAAACTAAACTTTAATTTGCTTTGCTGCTGGGGGTGTTTTATTTGCTTTTGTTTGCATGTTGCTCTTTTGGTTGCCTTTTCTTTTGACTAGATCATTTTTTCAGTTGTTTTAAGAGTCTAGTGGTCTATTTCAGGAAACTCAGTTTTACAGCAATTGTTCTCCACCCCAAGGAGCTTGAGAAATTGGTATTGGTATTGGTATTTTATTATTTGTATGCCGCCCTTCTCCGGGAGGACTCAGGGTGGCGAACAATTCAAAGGGGAAAAAAAGGGGGAACATAAAAGACAAAATACAAATAATAAAAGTCGACAACAATCGCACAACCATACATGTCGAGAGGGGAGGGAACTCATCATCCCAGGCCTGCCGACAAAGCCAGGTTTTGACGGCTTTTCGGAAGGCCTGGAGAGAGGTGAGGGTCCGAATCCCTGCGGGGAGTTCATTCCAGAGGGCCGGAGCTGCCACAGAGAAGGCCCTCCCCCGGGTAATAGCCAGGTGACATTGGCTGGTAGATGGCACCCGGAGGAGGCCAACCCTGTGAGATCTAATGGGTCTGTGGGAGGTAATTGGCAGCAGGCGGTCTCTCTGTCTCTTTCTTTCTCTCTTTCTCTCTCTGTCTTTTTCTCTCTCTTTCTTTCCTTCTCTCTCTCTCTCTTTCTCTTTCTTTCTCCTTTCTTTTTTATTTCTCACGTTCTCTTTCTTTCTCTCTCTGTCTCTCTGTCTCTTTCTCTCTTTCTCTCTCTTTCTCTCTCTCTGTGTCTTTCTCTCTTTCTCTCTCTTTCTTTTTCTCTCTCTGTCTCTTTCTCTCTTTCTCTCTCTTTCTCTTTTTTCTTTCTTTCTTTCTCACTATTTCTCTTTCTTTTTCTCTCTGTCTCTTTCTTTCTCTTTCTCTTTCTCTTCCTTTCTTTTTTCTTTCTTTCTTTCTTTCTTTCTCACTTTTTCTTTCTCTCTGTCTTTCTCTCTCTTTCTTTTTTCTTTCTTTCTCACTCTTTTTCTTTCTCTCTCTGTCTCTCTGTCTCTCTCTGTGTCTCTCTCTCTTTCTCTTTCTTTCTCTCTCACTCTCTCTCATTCTCTCTTTCTTTCTTTTTTCTTTCTTTCTTTCTCTCTCTGTCTCTTTCTCTTTCTTTTTCTTTCTTTCTCTCTCTCTTTCTCTTTCTTTCTTTTGTCTCTTTCTTTCTCTCTCTTTCTCTTTCTTTCTTTTTTCTTTCTTTCTCTCTTCTATCTCTCCTCTCTGTCTTGTCTCTCTTTCCCTCCCTCCCTCCCTCTCTTTCTGTCTCTGTCTCTCTGTTTCTCTTTGTCTCTCTCTCTCTCTTTCTTCTGAAGCGCAGCAATCCACTCTACTGTGCCTATCAGATGGGCTTCAGAAAAGGAATGTAGGTGAGCATAACGCAGGTGTGGGCGGGTTTGGCTAGCTGATAGTCAGAGCTACCGGCTTGCCCAAACCGTTCTGAATCAGTAGAATCCCACCCCTGATCAGAAGCCATGACATCTCTCTCTCTCTGTCTCTGTCTCTAACCTCTTAATTGGCTTAGCCCTCCATTTAGGAAGGCAAGGTTACAAAACTAGGTTTTAATTGGGGTAATACTTTCCTGAGGCCAACCCTGCTTGGCTCCCGTGCAATAAACTTTTGCAATATTAACTAGGCTGCTTTTGATAGTCTTTTGATGGACACAGACTCCCTGCAGGCTCACGCAACTTTCCTGACGTTCAGCAAAATTGTGGGGGAGGGGGAAACGGGTGTCTCTCTCCCCTCCTTTCCCCGAAGTGCCTCTGGATTTAATAACATGAATTAAAAGCAAAACATAATGCTGAGAGTTGTTGTGTTCCACATAAGGGAAGTAGAATAAATTCCTAGAATTTGCAGTCGCCCCACAACGAGGGACGGGAGGAGAGGAAATATGAATATTTCCCCATTCATTTTTGGGGGGGGGTTCACCCTAGTTTGAGGGGTTCTGGTGCTTTCCGAGAGCTTAGAGAGCACCAAGGACCTCTCATTTCAACCCTGTGCTACAAATTATTCTTCTTTATTGGTATCCACCCCCCTCCCCAACCGTCTGGGCTTTCAATCAGCGCATCTCTCTTTTGAGAATCAGCTCAAGTGGTTTTCATGTTAATATGTTTGGGTCTGATCCCCTTAAAGATGCGCAAGCATGAGCAACTCGCTGGACGAGGCAAACGAGGCTCAAATTAAGCGAGCCAGATCGACCGAGAAGCCCATTTGCATATCCCATCGAAATCTAGCACTTTGTAAATATCTCATTGTCGCATTCTCTACCTTGAAGTGATTTAGCTATATATATGGAAATAAGAAAAATGTATTGTTATTATTATTAGCCTTCCCAAAGCACAGCTAAATTGGCATTCTGGAAGGCTAAGCAAATAGCTCTCACAGAACCGTCCAGCTGAGGATAACCATAAGCCTTGTTATTGGAGACGTTTGGGTGAATTCAGAAAAATCTCCCTTGGAAAGGGCCCCAAGTCATTTGAATAAAGGAATCCGGTCTGATCCACGGATCCAACGCCATTGGCGAGATCGACGGCATTGGGTTCGGATCAAGCATGAAATCCTCTTATCTTTGCTACTGGTTCGGCACTGGGGGAGCGTGCATGTCCACAGGCTTGCTTTGCTATCAAGCGACACTTCTGTGCATGCGCAGAACCTTCTGCGCATGCGCAGAGCATCTGTGATGACATCTGGGTGGGTGGGAGGGGCCTCCGCCACTGCCTCTACCAGTTCGGCCACACTGGGGCGAACCGGCAGAATGCCACCTCTGGTTCGGATGAAATGCTCAAGAGGATGGGCTTCCTGTCAGATCCCTAAAAGTGATACTGTCATTTAATTGGGAGGAGGGGGCTTTGGAGTCTATTAGCAGTGCCTGTGACAACTGATATTTTACAACTGATTTCCTGGCGCCGAAGTGCCTTGAGATCCCCTCACCTTTTGGGGAATGTTTATGATAGGCATGTGGGATGGATCACTTTAATGTCTAACGGAAGATAGCCATGGGAATCCAGTTCTCAAAGCAGCTGGTAAAGGAAACATCTTCATACTTGTACATTAGCTAAAATCTGCATTCTGACTAATGGGAGGGGTCTCTACTGCTTTAATTCTACTTGCCTTGCCTAAGGAAATTCAGACGTTGCTTTGAACCTATTGCTTTCACTTCTGCTGAATAAAAGCTTTCTTCGTTTCAAGAGTCTTCACTTTCTTAAGCTAGAAGGAGAGGCAATCCTTGCACTTCCATTCAGATTTCTGAATCGAAGCATAAGGAGATGTTTCTGCACCCCGGAAGGATCCTCACCTGGATTAGTTTGGAAGCAACTGATTTGTTCAGCCTGCCAAACGAATTCAGAAATTTAGACAACTTGCCTCCCAGCTAGACCTCGACACTGCATTTCACACAATCGTAGGGTTTGCTGGGACGTCATGTGAAACAAGTTCTCCATTGAGGCTGCCAGAGATGGGTTCCTACCAGTTCGCACCAATTCGGTAGAACCGGTTCGTCAAATCTACTGAACCGGTTAGAAGAGGTTCCACCAGAAAGCAGGCCACACCTACAGAAGAGGTTCCAAAAATTTTTGAAACCTACCACTGACACACACACACACACACACACAGACTCACACAGAGAGAGAAAGAGAAAGAGAAAGGAAGGAAGAAAGAAATAAAGAAAAAAGGAAGAAGGAAAGAAAGAAAGAAAGAAAGAAAGAAAGAAAGAAAGAAAGAAAGAAAGAAAGAAAGAAAGAAAGAAAGAAAGAAAAAGTGAGAGAGAGATGAAAGAAAAAAAAGAAAAAGGGACAGAGAGACAAAAGGAAGGAAAGAGAGAGAGAGAGAAAGAAAACACATGGCTGGCAAGCCACCCCCACCAGGTCATATGGCTGGCAAGCCACTCCCACCAGGTCACATGGCTGGCAAGCCACTCCCACAAAGGAGGCCACACTCACAGAGTAGGCTCGAAAAAGTTTTGAAACCCACCACTGGAGCAATTCTTGTGAATTGAAGCCCAATCGATCAAGACAACATGCCTCCTGGAGATTCCCACAAAGAGCTGACACCTCTTTCTTCAACCTGGAGGCCTCTCAATGAACTGAGACCGCAGCTCTGGAATTGCCCATTAGCCTAGCCAGGTTGAGGCACCTTGATGGATCTTCCAGTCATTATAATCCTCAAACTTCTGCAAATTATTCTTCTTATCTGCCTACTCACCAAGCTTTTTGGGCCATCCCTTTGAAGGACATCTGGAAGGCCAAGTTGCACCCCGAGATTATTGCAAGAGGTAGGGTGGCATGGAAAAAATGAGAACCCAGCCACCTCTAACAAGTGGCATCCCACAGCTCCTGTTGACTCACTCTCTTTCCTCTCTCTTTCCTCTCTCTTTCTCTTTCCTCTCCTCTCTTCCTCTCCCCCCTCTCTCTTTTTCTTGTCTGTTTCTTTCTCTCAGTGTGTGTCTTTCCCTCTCTCTTTCTCTTTCTCCTCTCTCCCTCTCCTCTCTCTCTCTCTTAGTCCTCTCTGCCTCTATTTCCTCTCTCTCTCTCCCTGTCTCAATCTCTCTCCCTCTGTCTTTCTCTCTCTCCCTCCCTCTCTCTTCATCCATACCACTGGAGCATACCACTTTTTCTAAAGGTGTGCCACTCACCTACACATGCACTAGTAACCCACCACCATGCATGTGCGAGTGACCCTTGCCCGGGGGGAGATTTTTGCCCTCCCCCGGCTCCAGAGGCTTTCCTGAAGCCTGGGGAGGGTGAAAACAGCCTCCCGCGGCCCTCCGGAAGGCTGAAAATCAGCTGGCCAGTGCGCGCATGCATGCCAGAGCTGCCAAGGGCTGCCGTGCTGGCAAATATGGCTCCGTGTGTTATCTGTGGCACATGTGCCATAGGTTTGCCATCACAGCACCAGAGGAAAGCACAGCCTTCCTCCCCACAAACCCACAAATCTACGGTTTTGTGACGCTTCCAATTCTGTTCTGCTCCATAACTTATTATCATTATTTATTAAATTTGTAAAGATGTTTTGGAGGGTGCATGTGAAACGATTCTGAGAAAAAGAGGTGTAGGAGAAGGAGTGGCATAACCTGAGGGCGGGGTCAAGAGAGGGATCAGCCTAGAATCCCTACGTAATCACAAGTGAACTAAGTCCAACCTCCTTTGATTCTCTTCACCCTTCTCTAACTCTGAGCAGGTTCTAATCCTTAGTTGAAAAGATTCCTGTGTCTAGGCTTTTTGCAATGAATCAATTTAACGATTCCTTCATGTGTGAAGCTGGTTTTTTGTGCCCGACAAGACGGGTTTCTCGAAAGAACCACACACAGGTGCTTAATTTGTCTCTCCCGCAGAGCATCAAATCCAAAGCATGGCACAACAATCTAAAATAACATCCTTATCTTACTTCTGCCAATCACAGACCCTCCTATTCATCTCACCACTGGTGCCTTCCTCATTTCAACATCTTGGTGGGGGGGGAGAGAAATCTCTGCTATCTTCTCCAACAGGCAAACTCAAGATGCTTTAGGACAGGGATCATCAAGCTTTTTAAACAAGGGGCCAATTCAGTCCCTCAGACCGTTGTGGGGGCCAGACCGGCTGGGTGGGTGTAGCTAGGTGCTCATGTGATTGGTTGGGCATGGCTAGGTCATGTGACTAGGTGGGTGTGGCCAATTTAACAGTCAATTGAACCACGTACACAAATTAAACTCCTGGGGGGTGTTTCATTTGCTTGTGTTTGTAGGTTGCGCATTTGGTTGCCTTTTCTTTTGATTAGATCTTTTTTTTCAGTTGTTTAGAAGTCTAGTGGTCCACTTCAGGAAACTCAGTTTTGCAGCAATTCTTCTCAGCCCCAAGGAGCTTGAGAAATATCTTTCTTTCTCTCCATCTCTGTCTCTCTCCCACTCTCTTTCCCTCTCCCTTTCCCCTCTCTCTTTCTGTCTCTCTATCTCTGTCTCTCTCTGAGTCTCTCTCTCTCCCTCTCTCTCTTTCTGTCTCTCTCTCTCTCTCTTTATCTATCTTCTGGAGGTGGGGGAGGTGAAAAACAGGCCATTTTCAGCAGTTTTTGGGCCTCGGGGCATCTGTGCACCCTGTTTTTCACACACATCTCACCAGAAGCATTCTGCAGGGCAAAAACAGGCAAAAACGGCTCAATTTTGGCTAAAAACAGGTTGTTTTCGTCCACCCTCCCCAACCTCCAGAACATCTCTGCAGGCCAAAATTGTTGGCCTTACTTTTCAGTTCCAGTCCGCGAGGCTCACAAAGGTAAGTCCTGCGCTTGGCTGAAAAATGGGCAGGGTGATGTGGGCGGGGCAGCATCTGTAAGCATCTGGTCCTGTGCAGGCCAGATTAATGGCTTTGGCAGGTCTCCCCGCGGGCTGTAGTTTGAGGACCCATGCTTTAGGACTACAAGTCCTGAGTCTCTCAATTTTGCTGCAAGGTTGGGACCTGTAGTTCTCAGGCTTTTGTGAGGAACTACTACAGGTTTGCTCATGTGCACACTACATGCCAATGGTGGGTTACAACCGGTATGTCCTGGTACAAGCATACAGGTGCCTGCTGGGAGCACCAGGTACCGTTCGTGTTCATGTGGTGAGCGCTCGGTCCTGTTGCACCGGGATCTGGGACCCACCGCTGCTGTATGCCCATGCGCAGTGCAATTAAAATTGTTCTGCACATGTGCAGAACTGAAAAACAAGATAGTGGCATCTAAGGCGGTGCCCGGAGAACTGGTTCTGGGGCGTGGGCAGGCCTGGGTCACTGGAACCAGCCACCTCACCACGGGTGAGGACCCCCTACAGGGAATGCCAAGCTTCTGTAAATAGCCTGAAAGTAAACGATAAGGAAATAACCCGCAATGTTTAAAAGCTTCCCGGCTTCCAAGAAATTAAAGTAATTTACACCAAACTCAACTGAGTGTTACTAATATGCGGGCGGCATCTAATTAAGGAGGTTTAAGGAATTAATAAGCTTTTTTTTATGAAACGCCCAGCACCTGAAAGCATTCAGTCCAGTGGCCTGAAAATGAAGTCATGGAGTTTTCTCCCACCGACTATCTGTATTTCCAGACTGATATTGGCTCAGCGGGAAGAAAAAGTTAAAATTACTCACGACAGAATTGCAAACGTGACCAGCGTGATAGTCAAGCAGAAGATGGAAATGGAGCATCCTACGTAACTGATAGAAGACAATGCCATCTTGTGACCGATGGTTAGCTGTGCAAAAAGAAAGGAAGAACGAGAAATTGTACTTACCGTAATGATTTTTACTGTCTCCTAACTGGGTTATTTTAAAGAGTGAAAAAAGATTCATCCAGCTGACACATGAAATGTTTTTTTTTAAACATTCTCCAGAGATTAAAAAAAAAAAAAAAAAAAAAAAACCATGAACTAGTCCAAGGAATTAAGCAAGAGCCAATCCATTTGACAGGCGAACATCTCAACCATCTGTTAGCGATCAAGAGTTCACAGTTATGGCAACAACAGGAAAATAAACGTTTGCTTTTGAATGAGATGAAGACATTTTCTAGGATTCCCTACAGGTTTTGTTTGGGCTCTTTGTTTTAATTTTAACTGTTCCCTATTTGTGAATTAGACCATCATGGATTGTTTTTAGGAGAGGCTTGCAAATTGATGGGTTGGGCGCCATCAAGTCAACGTTGACTCCTAATGACCACATGGATAGATTTTATTCCTGGAGGATCTGTCCCCAATTGGTCCTTCAGATCTTCCAGGTCTGTGCATGAATGTCTGGCTCTCGTTTATTCAATGAGAATGAAAAGGTTGTATTTTCATTTTTAGCTTGGTTGGAAACATCTTTGGAAGACAGGAAAAAATGGTGGGGATGTGTTTCATGCCTAAGGCAGGATTAGAACTCACCATCTCCTGATCATTGGCCCTAGGTCACCCAGTTGTCTTTCGTGGCTCAGGCACAACTAGAACTCACTGTCACCTGGTGATTGTCCCAAAGTCACCCAGCTGTCTTTCATGCCTCAGGGAGGACTAGACTCACTGTCACCTGGTGATTGTCCCAAAGACACCCAGCTATCTTTCGTGGCTCAGGCACTCATGTCTCCTGGTTTCTAGACCTGCACCTTTAACCACTGCACCAAACTGGCTCTTCATTTGCACTTCCACGTACTTCAACGCACCATTTTTAGGATCAAATTCTGAGCCCTTGAACAACCGTAGCACTGATCTTACAGATGAACGCGCATTTCTACCGAATCAAAAACCTACAAAGCTGTCTTGTTCTGCCCATTTTCAGCCCACCCGTTGTGGGGGAGAGTGGAGTTTGAAAGCAAAGCAAATTTTGCTTGAAGTCACTTTTAATTAATGATGAAATAGGAGAGCATTTATGCAACATGTTATTTCTCTAGGGGGAGGGAAGCTTGGTTATTATTCTCCGTAATTAGCTGGAGCAGTTTCTCAAAAATGCAGGTGACCCCAACACTCCCAGGAATATCGACTTGCTAGCTAGTTGCATATCAATACATAAATATGCATTTGGCTGCTCTGCGATGCCCAGCAGAAATTCATTGTGTGGACTCCAGACTTCGTACCATCACAAAATCAAGGTCTTTGTTTCCGCTTTGTTTAACCTTCCCCGATGCTTTCCTGATTGACTGTTCGTTCAAGGTTTTGACTCCCGAAAAATATCTAATCTCTCCTTCAGATGGAAAATAGCTCTGCCTAGCAAGCACACTGCAAATCAAGGGTTGCATCAGAAAGGCAGAACAATACCGTAATAGGAGGTGAAATATCAGGCAGCAAAGATGGAGGAAATTCAACGTTTGTTTAATTGCCCCGCTTGGAGCTACAAGGACGGTATTTGGAAAGGGTTTCTCCAGAATTTATGATTCAGTGTGAAAGATTGGGTGGCAGGAGAAATAAGAGGGAACTATATAGAGGGGAAAGGGACGTGGTGGCTCAGTGGCTAAGACGGTGAGTTTGTTGACCAGAAAGGTCGGCAGTTCAGCGGTTCGAATCCCTAGCGCCGCATAACGGAGTGAGCTCCCGTTACTTGTCCCAGCTTCTGCCAACCTAGCAGTTTGAAAGCATGTAAAAATGGAAGTAGAAAAATAGGGAACACCTTTGGTGGGAAGGTAACAGCGTTCCGTGCACCTTTGGCATTGAGTCATGCCGGCCCCATGACCACGGAGATGTCTTTGGACAGCGCTGGCTTTGAAAAGGAGATGAGCACCGCCCCCTGGAGTCAGGAACGACTAGCACAGATATGCAAGGGGAAACTTTACCTTTACCTATACAGAGGTGATCCTCAACTTATGACCACAATTGTGCCCAACATTTTGGTTGCTAAGCGAGACATTCATTAAGCGAGTTTTGCCCCATTTTACAACCTTTTCTCGCCACCATTGTTAAGTGTAAATCTCTGCAGTTGTGTAGTAAGTAGCATGGTCGTTAAGCGAATCTGACTTTCCCACTGACTTTTCCTGTCAAAAGGTCGCAAAAGGGATCACGTGACCCCAGGACTCTGAAACCGTCATAAATATAAATCAGTCTGAATTTTGATCACATGATAACGGGGATCCTGCAAATGTGAGAACTGGCTGAAGTCCTCCTTTTTCAGTGCCGTTGTAGCTTTGAATGGTCGCTAAAGAAATTGTTGTAAGGTAAGGAAATTACCTGTAAACCCACTGTATTCCCTTGTTCGACTTTGGTCCTTTTTGGTCCATTTTGAGTCCATTTTGGGTCCATTTTGAGTTCTGCCATTTCTTTAAACACTTTGAGCAAACAGGATAAATTCCTTTGAAGGGGAGTCAACCTCTTTTCCAAAGCACCAGAGGGCAGGACAAGAAACAATGGGTGGAAACTAAGGAGAGGAGCAACCTGGAATTAAGGAGAAATTTCCTAACAGTTGAAGACAATCAACCTGTGGAACAGAAGTGGCCTTCAGAAGTGGTGGCTGCTCCATCACTGGAGGTTTTTAAGAAGAAGCTGGACAGTTTGAGATGGTATAAGATAGAGAACCTATGGCATCTGTGCTACAGGTGGCACATAGAGCTCGCTCTGCCGGCATGACAGCCGTTGCCCCAGTTCAGCTCCATTGCACATGTTCGTGCCTCCCACTGGCCAGCTGGTCTCTGCCTCACATGCAGGGAGGGTGGAGTGCATGTGGGGGAGAGGCACTCACATTGCATTTTGGGGCTTCGGAGAGTGCCCCCATGCCCCATTTTGGCTTCCAGGTTGGTGCAAAATGAAGCACGCGGGCACCACACACATGCCTCTTGCAACAACCTGGAAGCCAAAAATAAGCAAGGGAGAGCAGTGCATATGCATGGCTGGTGGGGGAGCATGGCACAGGGGGTTGCAGGGTTCATCCATGCATGTGTGGGGAATGGGGTGCGCACAGGGAGGAATCACACGGGCATTGCATTATGGCCATCGGCATGCTTTTGGCACGCAACGACAAAACGGTTATCCATCACTGGTGGGGGTTCTCCTGCTTGAGCAGAGGGTTGGACTAGAAGACCTCCAAGGTCCCTTCCAGCTCCACTCTGATTGAAAGCGCTTTTGGAAAAGCAAGGCCGTGTGTGATGGGGGCACCATCGCCAAACAAACAAGAGAGAAACCGTTCAAGTTTCACCCCATGCCGCTTTATCATGAAGCTAATAGGGCCAACGCCGGTATGAATCTGAACGCCATATGGCCACGGAATCTTCCAACATCGATATATTTAGTCTTCCAAAATAAGAAATGCCATTCCATGGGATTTGCTCTGTGGCCAACGCAAAGACGAGATGCTAAAATCTTCCATATGCTTCGTTTTTTGACTCCCCGTTGAAATCCCTGCCTTGGAATATGGCCATTGGCTGCCTCTGTAAATAAGTCAATACCCACTAAAGGCACGATTAGGATTATTTATTTATTACGTCTGCTCTTTATGGAGGTATCCCGAAGAAAGTTTATGTCCAAATTAATTTATGTATCACATAAACTAGTAATTAAATTATATTAGGGCTGATGTGTTAAGCCTGCAAACTCAGCATCCCTACAAGTTATTTTATCAAGGACTTAATATGCAGAATAATTCAGATCCGGAGGGAAAATGCATGTGTTGCTTAGCCAAAATATTTGCAGCTCAGAACTGAACTGGGTGTTCTTGATAACTTGGTTGGTTTTTTTTGCAGATGTTGTGTTACCCAACTAGGTATCATCATAATTGTATGATGAATGGCTAAGGGAAGTAGGCATGAAGAGAAGGTTTAGGGGTGATACGATAGCTGCCTTCCAAAACTTGAAGGGCCATCACAGGTAAAAGGGGTTATTCTCTGAATTTATTCTCCAAAGTACCTGATTGCTAGTAGCTCAGTGGCTAAGACACTGAGCTGGTCGATCAGAAAGGTCAGCAGTTCAGCGGTTTGAATCCCTTGCACCGCATAATGGAGTGAGCTCCCGTTACTTGTCTCAACTTCTGCCAACCTAACAGTTCAAAAGCACGTAAAAAATGGAAGTAGAAAAATAGGAATCACCTTTGGAGGGAAGGAACAGCGTTCCGTGCACCTTCGGCATTTAGTCATACATGCCACATGACCACGGAGACGTCTTTGGCAGCGCTGGCTCTTCAGCTTTGAAACGGAGATGAGCACTGCCCCCTAGAGTTGGGAACGACTAGCACAGATGTGCAAGGGAAACCTTTACCTTTACCTGAGGGCAGGACAAGAAGCAATGGGTGGAAATTTGTCAGAGGGAGATCCAACCTGAAACTAAGGAGAAATTTCCTGACAGTAAGAACAATTAAGCAATAGAATAGCTTGCTTCCTGGAGTTGTAGGTGCTCCGTCACTGAAGGTAGATTTACTTGAAGCCCTGAAGATGTTACCTAGTTGGGTGATGAAATGTCTACAAGAAAGGAACCAAGCTCAGAGAGCACCAAGGGCCCCACAAGTGAAGTATGTTGGGTGAATGCAACTGAGTTTTGGCCACAAAAACTTAGCATCATTTAACATGTGGTGCAACCTTGGTAGGAGATGGTCTTCTTAGTCCTTCAGCTTTGTCTAATATTCCTGTTGCAGAAGACATTAGAACCATTGAAGTTAATTTGTTGTTGTTAGTTGCAAAGTCGTGTCCGACCCATCGTGACCCCACGGACAATGTTCCTCCAGGCCTTCCTGTCCTCTACCATCCTCTGGAGTCCATTGAAGCTCATGCCTACTTCTTCAGTGACTCCATCCAGCCACCTCCTTCTCTGCCGTCCCCTTCTTCTTTTGCCCTCCATCATTCCCAGCATGAGGCTCTTCTCCAGGGAGTCCTTCCTTCTCATTAGGTGGCCAAAGGATTTGAATTTCCTCTTCAGGATCCTGCCTTCTAAAGAGCAGTCAGGGTTGATCTCCTCTAGGACTGACCGGTTGGATCACCCTGCAGTCCAAGGGTCTCACAGGAGTCTTTTCCAGCACCAGAGTTCAAAGGCCTCCATTCTTTGGCGCTCAGCCTTCCTTATGGTCCAACCTTCACAGCCATCCTTTGCAACTGGGAAAACAATAGCCTTGACTATACACACTTTTGTTGGCAGGAGGGTGTCTTTGCTTTTTAGGATGCTATCTAGATTTGCCATCTCCTCGGCAGGTATTGGAGTTAATACAGACTATTATAAAGCAGCAGTTGGAACCTCCCAGTTCCGAAATCTTTGAGTCTCTTTTCCCCTCACTTTTTTTTCAGTTCCCAAATCTCCTATTAATCTTGTTGTTGAATTCCACTGGTTTATAAATGCCAAAGTTTGCTGGCACCACTGTGTGCTTTTTTTTCTCCCCCTAGCAAACTACATGATAAAATGGTTGGGTAAACCCTAGAATAAACTTAATCCATTAAACGAGAAACAAACAAAGGCCAGATTAATTCTGCCAAGAAAGTAGGGGGTGGGGAAAATAAACTACAGTCCTAACCCAAAAATTTATTGCAACTCGGGCCAAATAGAACTTTTGCCAGAGTGGGACGTTTATTTCATGTTTTTCCTATATAAAGTTAATAGCTCTTTATCACTTTTAAGCCAGCAGTCTTTAAAAGACCTAATACCTGCCTCTCTGGGATGGAATTCATGGTGAACTGTGTTTTTTGATGTGGAGTTTGTCTTTGAATTTTTTTTTTTCAAAGTGGCAATCACTTAAAGCAACAGGAATTGATTTCATTTTTTAATTTCTGTTTGGAAAATGAGAGAGGGAGCAGAGAGCTAAAATGTTCTGAATAATTTCCCCAAGTCGTCAAACATTCCTAGCCTTTGTGATTGGCATCCTCCATGTTTACCAGCTTGGGGTGTGTAGAATTCCAGGCACGCAGTGCAGAATCTGCTTTTCTGGCACAAATATATTTTCTCTCCCTCCCCCTGGTGAAAAATTCCACAAAGTGGAAGATAAATTTATCTTGCCTGCAAAGTAAATCAATGACTATAAAATGAACCAGCCACTTGGAGAGAAAGCAAGTAGGTGAAATTTGGGGTATTGGGGGGGGGGGAGAGAAGGGAGAAAAAGCAGAAAAGGAGGAAAATGAATCTTTGTGAATAAAACAAATTTGAGGAACTGTGCAAATATTGGCAAGGGGGGTCTCCCTGGATTAGAACAATCTGTGCGGAGGAAACATGCGCTCAAGGCAAATATTTGAATGCGAAACTGTTCGTGCAGTTTTTTCCGGTTAATCGTAATTGTAAATTGTCTTCTTCTTTTAGCCCAGCCAATCGGCACCAAGATCCTTGGCAAGCAAGACGTGGAGATGAATTCTCATTTGCTTAGATGATACAAGGCGGAGATGTGACTGTGCCAAGGTTGGTGTCATTGGCCGGATGGTTGGATCCAGCCTGATTAATTAGGGCCCTTGCCAAAGGCAGGAGTCGTACCACCCAGCATTGAGTGGGAACAGCCAAGGCTGCCATGTGGGTGGAGGATTGAGATCCTAGCAGAGGTCTCTGACATCCCATCCAATCTCCCACTGAGCTGCAGTTCTGTTCTGACCGAGGCTTTCCAAGAGCACGAAGCAAACTCCTCATCCCGACAAAAACTCTTTTTATTAATTTACTGAATTCTGCTCATTCACATCTAGCAAAGTCTTTCCAGGGAGGTCACAGACTTATCTGGCTTGGAGAGCTGCCAGGCCGATATCTGCAAAACTTGGCAAGGAGCCTCGGAGAGTCACGAACCAATGAAATGAACTAATGGTCTCCTGCAAACTCCATTCCCCTTTCGCTCCTTTTATTTCGTCTGGGAGGGGCCATTCACCGTTCACTTGTGGCCTTACTCCCAAGTTGCCCCTGTTCCTTAGCTGTTCCCTTCATCTGGCAACTCTGTGCATGCACACACTGGGAACAGGCTCCAGCTGTTCTTCTGCCTCACTGATGTCTGACTCTGAAGGCAGCTGATAACTGTCAGACGGCCCTGGCCCCCTCTCTGCCTCTGACACAGAGCCCTCATCAGAGCCTTCCCCAGACTCCAGGACTGGCCCAGGTTCCTCCCCAACCTCCTCACTGTCCGAATCTGCTGCCAGTTCCGCTGGCTGCTAGCGAGCCACAACAGGTTCTCCTGCTGCTTGGCCAAGTTGTGGCTGAAACTATGGCCTTTTCTTGCAAAAAATCCCGACTTCATAAAAGGAGTCCAAATACGAGCCCAACCGAATTTCAGCCATACATCAGGACATTAAAATGCCACATTCATGAAGATGATGTCCAAGATAACAAAACAGAAACAGAACAGCAGGAGAAATTACATGGTTTTTTCCCCTTTGAGATGGCTTAAAATGGACAGTCCAAAGGGACAGAAAGATGGAAGGAAGCAGCATGGTTCCATTGCAACTAATTTCAACATGCATCATGTTGCATCAAGACTGACTCAGCCTTCCATCCTTCCGAGGTCGGTAAAATGAGGACCCAGATTATTGGTGGCAATATGCTCTGTAAACCACTTAGAGAGGGCTGGAAAGCACTGTGAAGCGGTATATAAGTCTAAGGGCTATTGCTCTCATGACAATACATGCACAGATACCAGAGGTGGCCTTGCGCTGTCATGGTGGGACCAGGAACTTCTGCAGATATTCCTTAGGAAACGATCCATCTGGGTCTCCTATGTTGGAGCATTTGGTAACTTGAATTTCAAGACCAAGACCTCAGTTTCTAGTTTTGGGATTCCACCATCAACTTCGTTGATAGAAGGTCCTCCAACAGTTCTACCTCTAAAAGACCGCATGACTAGCAACCATTGTTTAAGAAGAGCCCAACTTCTCAATCTTGATATTAAACAAAGCCTGTTGGTAACTTCCCCCCCCCCCCCAAATTAAAAAGAAAGTCTAGATCAGGGGTGTCAAACTCAATTTCATTGAGGGCCACGTCAGGTGTTTTTTTTATGAAAAGTTTTTTTCATATAAATATCCACACGTATATCTTTACATCTTAACAAACACTACTATATCTTATCCAATATTATATCAGTTCCTCTCACTATCTACCAACAACAACTCTTATTTGCTCTTCTGCTTTCCATACACTATATTATACCCAGTTCTACGACAATCCTCCCTCCTCTCCTTCTTTCTCCCTCCCTCCTTCCTTCTTTCCCTCTCTACTTTCTTCTCCCTCCTCTCCTTTCTCTTCTCTACTTCCCCATCCTCTCTCCTTCTCCTCTCTCCTCTTTCCTCTCTTTCTCTCTCTCCTACTCTTTTCCTCACCTCTGCTTTCCTCTCTCCTATCCCCTTTCTCTCTTCTCCCCTCCTCTTCCACTCTTCCCTACTTCTCTCTCCACTTCATCTCTCCGTTGTTTTACAAAGAGGGCTGCATCAGGGTTGTGTTTTACCTCAGGGGGGACCGGGAGAGTGTAGCCAGGGTGGGCATGGCCAGCTCAACATCACTTATGTTGGGGGTACCTGTGGTAGCCCATGTGCTCTGCCAGCGAAAATTGGCTCCTGAGCTCAGTTTCTGGCTGCGACGGCCTCCTGCAAACTTCTGCCAGCAAAAGTGGAGCTTGGGAGGGCAGCATCTAAGCACCCTGTAGGACGAATCTGGCCCATGGGCCTTGAGTTTGACATCGCTGGTCTAGATGATTCAGGACTGTTATTTTACCTACACACCACAGTTACGAATACTTTGGCTTGGCTTACCGTTAGTGGCACCACTTGCATCAAAATGGCAAAGTTGGTGAGATGGTTGCAGAGGCAGGTGGAATAATTGAGGTCACCTCCGTCACGCACACAGCCTTGGTTGGACCAGACACCGCTTCCGTTTCTGCAAAAAGATGGACATACAGGTGGTACCTAGATACTCAACGGCTTTGAAACTTATCCAATTTGATACTTGAGACATTTCGATGTGAAAATGTTGTCCCAATACTCCTTGTTTGATTGGTATTCAAAATACAAATGTCTATGGAGATTTTCAGTCCTCCAGGTCACGGTTGTCCAAAAGGTGCTTTTTTCAAGAGGCAACTGGACTTTCTGGTTTATCTTTGAAGATGTTTTCCTTCTCATCCAAGAAGCTTCTTCAACTCTGTCTTGGATGGTGCGGAAGGGAAGGATTTATATTCCTTGGACGCAGCTGCTCATATCAACCTCCAAGTGGCCTCAACAACCCTCTAAAAGGATGCAAATCAACCACTGTCTGCAAGGGGTATCCATCCTTCCATTCCCCACCATCCAGTCAGAACTGAAGAAGCTTCTTGGATGAGAAGCAAAACATCTTCAAAGAAAAACCAGAAAGTCCAGTTGCTTCTTGTAAAAAGCACCTTTGGGACATTCAAAACACAAGTTAAAACTTCTAGGTGTTGGCTACATTTGTGACTCGCTACATTATTCCTTTTGGGAAAAATTTGTCATCGTTTTTGGTGCTCATCATGCCTCCCGTCCCTAGGAAATTTTGAGAAAGATCCAAAAACTGGAATTTTCTGATGCCCACCCTAGTCTCTTAAAAACTGCATTACCCATCACCAGATCTCCAGATCATCCCAGCCCCATTTTCCAGGGGTGGGAACATTCCTCTAATGTTATCCCATCAAATAAAAAATAATGATTTCTAGTTTTGAAATCAGGAGCTCAAAGTTGACCCTTCAGCCGCATGAGCTATTATTGGCCTTCCTAAGATCCGTGAGACGTTGTAAGGATGAGAACTTAAGGGACGATGCCAGTCCAAAAATGGGCAGCCTGCATCAAACAAGTATTCCAGTGGTTTTCCTTTCTTTGCCATATGTGAGGGTTTGTTTCAGAGGTGGGTTTCATATAATTTTACCACTGGTTCTCTGTACAGCGCCTTCCGTGCATGCGCTTTGCTCCTGTATGCAGCTTGCATGCATGCAGATGGCTTAAAAAATGTGGCTAAATAGGATGGCATATTGCCACTACCAGTTCGCTAGAACTGGTCCGAACTGGCTGAATATCATCACTGGTTTGTTTGCTTTTTTAAACAACAACAATAATAATAATACAGTTCCTCCCAGATTTGAGTTAATAATGGCCTAGTCCAGTGGTGAGTTCCAGATCCCATTGCAACTAGTACGGTGCAACAGGGCCGGGTGTCCACCACATGTACTCACTGCCCACGACATTTCACGATGCCTCCACGATGCTCCAGCTGCTCAGTGGAGCATCGTGCAGGCACTGTACACTCTGTGCACATGTGCGGAAGCCCTGAAAACCTCAAATACCAGTAAGGAGCTTGGGCAGGTGGGTGGGTGGGTGGGTCCTCTGGAGCTCCGTACCAGAATGGTACCTGGTGCTCCCGGCAGGCACCGCTACGCCCGTACCGGGGCGTACCGGGGCATACTGGTCGTATCCCAACACTGGCCTAGTCCTATGATGATGAACCTATGGCACGGGTGGCAGAGGTGGCACACAGAGCCTTCTCTGTGGGCACGCGTGCCATCGGCCCAGCTCAATCAGCTGGTTGTTAGATTTCTGACATGTGCATGAATGCCGGCCAATTGGTTGTCGGGTTTCTGAGATGCGCATGTGCGCCAGCCAGTTGGTTTGGGGATTTCTGAGACATAAATGCATGCCGTCCAGCTGGTTGTTGGGTTTCTGAGATGCGCATGTGTGCCCGCCAGCTGGTTATTGGGTTTCTGATACACAAATGCGTGCTGTCCAGCTAGTTGTTGGGTTTCTGAGATGCAAATGCATGCTGGACAGCTGGTTGTTGGGTTTCTGAGACGCGCATGTGCGCCAGCCAGCTGGTAGTTGGGTTTCTGAGACGTGCATGCGTGCCGGCCAGAAGGATGTCGGGTTTCTGGTGCTCTAGTGCTTGCGTGTGCATAATTGCCCATGTTCACCTTCTGTTTGTGCACTCTGTGCCTAAGATGTTGGCCATCCCTGGCTTAGTCCCCTGTTTTAGCTTTGCTGAAACATGGTTTCATTATTCAGAGTTTCCTTCCCGTGAATCCAGCAGGCAGGGGTGAGGGGCCAGAGGTGGATGCACTTTACAACAAATAAGCCTTACACAAGGGTGACAACTCACCGGTAATCCAGGAAGGCACAATACAGTCTCACTTGATTACTTTGGTTCATGGCTTGACTGTACTGGAGGGGCGTCTGGAAAGGAAGAGAGATTTGATCAATGCGTATTTCTTTGGCTGAATTATTGTGGCAATCCTTTCTTCCTACTTTCCTTACCTCCCTCCCTTTCTCCCTCCTTCCCTATTATCCTCTCAATGCCCTTCTTTCTTTCTTTCTTTCTTTCTTCCTTCCTTCCCTCCCTCTCTTCCTTTCCCCCTCCTTCCTTCTGGAAAGGAAGAGAGATTTAATCAATGCGTATTTCTTTGGCTGAATTATTGTGGCAATCCTTTCTTCCTACTTTCCTTACCTCCCTCCCTTTCTCCCTCCTTCCCTATCATCCTCTCAATGCCCTTCTTTCTTTCTTTCTTTCTTTCTTTCTTCCTTCCTTCCTTCCTTCCTTCCTTCTCTTCCTTTTCCCCTCCTTCCTTCTCCCCTCCCTCCTTCACTTTCTTCCTTCCTTCTTCTCATTCCCATCCCTCCCCCTCCCTCCCTCCTTTTCCCTTTCCTTCATTTCTCCTTCCTTCCCTCGCTCACTCCCTTATTTCCATCCCCCTCTTTTCCATTTTCCCTCTTTCTTTCTCTTTCTCCCTCCTTCTTTTCCCCTTTGTTTCTGCTTCCCTCCTTCCTTCCCTCCCTCCCTCCTTCTTTTCCCCTTCCTTCCTTCTCTCCCTCCCTTCTTATTCCCATTCCTCCCTCTCTTACTTTCCCCCTCCTTCCTTCCCTTCCTTCCTCCCACCTTCCTTTTCTTCCTTCCTTCTCATTCCCATCCCTCTCTTTCCCCTCCCTCCCTCCTTTCTTCCTTCTTATTCTCATCCCTCCTTCTCTCCCTTCCTCCCTCCTTTCCTTTCTTCCTTCCTTCTTCCCTCTTTCCCCTCTCTCCCTCTTTCTTTTCCCTTTCCATTTCTTCCTCCTTCCTTTCCCAGGTTCTTAGTGGTGGACAAAAATGCCAAATCCAGTCTGGACATCTGACTGACTGTGTGTCCAACCAATGACATTGAGTCTTTATTGATTAGCCCTTGAGCCATATCAAAGTGCAAAGTTCCAGAAACAAATTATTACTAAACCATAACAAATTCTTCTATAACCCTCCTAACAACCCTCCTGTGAGCTTAGATGACCGACTTGAGAAAGCGCCCCATCTCTGTAAAGACTCAGACTGAAAAAAATGATGGCAGAAAATTAGCAATAAAAAAAGAGTATCACATTCTCATGGTAGAGATCCAGATCATATTAAATATCTACTAGGGATGAAAACAATTAGAAGAATTCCTGGAATTAAGAAAACACGCTGTAATTCTAACCACCAGGGTGGGTGCCTGTCTTTCTTTTAAGCCATTTGGGAGAGGAGGAAACTCACAATAATTACAGGCTTGCTTAACTTTTGCCTGCTACATCACTCTTTTTTTTAAAAAGCCTGGGAAGAAGAAAAGAAAAGAAAAGAAAAGCCAGGATCAGGTGAGGTGGCCTGTTCTTCATACCGCATATGAGTAACATGTTTTTGCAAAGTTACAAGAGCGGCTGCATTATTTTTTTCTTCTAACCCTTCCAAATAAAAGTTTTTGGCAGGCAATGCAAGATCCCGATGTTTCCACGTGAAAATTCCGGTCCAATTTTGCAACAGTGACAGCATCTCCAACCAACTTAACCCTTGTCGTGTTGGAAGGCAGGGCAGGAAACGGAGCAGGTGGGAAAAGGCCCCACAGGTACATCGCTAGGAGAAAGTGCTGCCTTCAAAGTTGCTGGGAGAAAGTCTACAGCAGGGGTGCCAAACTCAAAGCCCGCAGGGTGCTTAAATCTGACCCACGTGGCCGGCCTGGAAATTGCAAAGGACCGGTCCGTGGCGCCTCTGGCAGCCAAAATGGGCATGGGGGGACGTGGGCAGCTCCATCGTGCCCAGTGGGGAAATTCAAAACTTTTTACTACCGGTTCTGTAGGCATGGGAGGGGAAGGATACTGCAAAATCCCCATTCCCTCCCCAATCCAGAGGGAAGGATACTGCAAAATTCCCATTCTCTCCCCACTCCAGAGGGAAGGATACTGCAAAATCCCCATTCTCACCCCACACCAGGGGAAGGTTATTGCAAAATCCCCATTCTCTCCCCACTCCAGGGGAAGGATACTGTAAAATCCCCATTCCCTCCCCACTCCAGGGGGAAGGATACTGCAAAATCCCCTTCCCCCCCCCACTCCAGGGGGAAGGATACTGCAAAATCCCCATTCTCTCCCCACACCAGGGGAAGGTTACTGCAAAATCCCATTCTCTCCCCACTCCTGGGGGAAGGATACTGCAAAATCCCCATCCCCCCCCCACTCCAGGGGAAGGATACTGCAAAATCCCCATCCCCCCCCCCCACTCCAGGGGAAGGATACTGCAAAATCCCCATTCCCAGAGATGGTGTTTGCTGGTTCTCCAAACTATTCAAAGTTTTCGCTACTGGTTCTCCAGAACCTGTAAGAACCTGCTGAATTTTACCTCTGACCATGCCTCATTTTGGCCGGCAGAGTGTTACAGGAGGTGTCCATCCCATCACTCCCGCCCCCAGCCATCCCGCGGAGGAGAACTGCAATGCTGATGATCCAATAATACAATACAATACAATAGCAGAGTTGGAAGGGGCCTTGGAGGTCTTCTAGTCCAACCCCCTGCCTAGGCAGGAAACCCTCTACCGTTTCAGACAAATAATTATCCAAAACCTCCAGTGATGAAGCACCTAACATTTCTGAAGGCAACTTCTGTTCCATTGGTTAATTGTCCTCACTGTTAGGAAGTTTCTCCTTAATTCCAGGTTGCTTCTCTGCTTGATTAGTTTCTGTCCGTTGCTTCTTGTCCTGCCCTCTGGCACTTTGGAGAATAATTTGACCCCCTCTTCTTTGTGGCAGCCCCTCCAAATACTGGAATACTGCTATCACGTCACCCCTGGCCCTTCTTTTCTCTAAACTGGCCATACCCAATTCCTGCAGCCGTTTTTCATAGCAATTCATACAGCAATACTGTATCGCAGTTTGGCCCAAGCGTTTGAAAACTTGGCTCTTATGATTTCACGTTTTCACCCAAACTTGAAAACACTACGATTTCTTAGCAACCTTGAGGCCCCACCAACTTTTCCTGCATTGCATCATGAGAAGCTAAGACTCAAATTGTGAGCCAGCCAGCAGATGGATTAAAAAATCTTTGTTTTAAGGTGGAAAAATCATGGTTAACTTTTTTTTTTAAGTTTGTCTTAAAAGGGGCTGCCAAATTCTTTTTGATTTTGAGTTACTTTAGATCAGTGTTTCTCAAACGTGGCAGCCAGCATTGAGATGGGTGGAACTTCAATTCCCAAATTCCCCTATCAGGCTATATGGGAAATTCTGGAAGCTGAAATCTACACATCTTAAGGTTGAGAAACATCAATCTAGAGTAAAACATCTCTCTACTCCACTCAATATAGCTTCATAAACACATCCTCACCAACAGCCTATGCTCAAATAAGCAAGGATTAATACCAGACAAACAATCAGGCAGAAAACAGTCCTAATCAAGGAATCACCAAGAAGAAAAACCACATTGGAGGATTTTATATTGAGAAATACTAGCCTAGGGACTCTGCATAAATAAAGAGATATCAGATATCGCATGTGATAGCAGAGATTCAATATTTGATGGGCTGACACGAAGAAGAGGGGGATAAAGGCAAGATAATAAAAATGGATGGAAACTAAATGAGGAGAGAAGCAACCTGGAACTAAGGAGAAACTTTCTAACAGTGAGACATTGTGGGTGCTCCCTCACTGGAGGCTTTTAAGAAGAGATGGACGGCCATCTGTCTGAAATGGTATAGTGTCTCCTGTTTGTGCAGGGGATTGGACTAGAAGTCTTGCAAGGTCCTTTCCGATGATGATGGATGCTGACGATGATCATAGCAGAAGTGACTTAGCACACTTTAAGATCACATAAGTTCCAGGTCTAAAACAATCTAAATTCAAATTAGGAAGTTATCAAATCAAACATTCATAATGGTCCTAGACAAGCTAGAAATATAAGCAGTTCTTCTAAGGAATCCTCTTGATGTGGGTGAAGTAGGAAAATGTAAAAGTTTGCTTGAAATTCAACATTAAGAAAACTAAGATCATGGCATCCGCCCCTCTCAATTCCTAGCAAATAGATGGGGGGAAAATGGAAGTAGTGACAGATTTTACTTTCCTGGGCTCCCCGATCACCACAGATGGGGACTGCAGCCAAGAAATTAAGAGACTCTTGCTCCTGGGGAGGAAAGCCATGGCAAATCTAGACAGCATCCTAAAAAGCAGAGACATCACCCTGCCAACAAAAGTGCGTATAGTCAAGGCTATGGTTTTCCCAGTTGCAATGGATGGCTGTGAAGGTTGGACCATAAGGAAGGCTGAGGGCCAAAGAATTGAGGCCTTTGAACTCTGGTGCTGGAGAAGACTCGCGTGAGTCCCTTGGACTGCAAGGCCATCCAACCGGTCAGTCCTAGAGGAGATCAACCCTGACTGCTCTTTAGAAGGCCAGATCCTGAAGAAGAAAGTCAAATCCTCTGGCCACCTAATGAGAAGGAAGGACTCCCTGGAGAAGAGCCACATGCTGGGAACGATGGAGGGTAAAACAAGAAGGGGACGGCAGAGAAGGGGGTGGCTGGGTGGAGTCACTGAAGCAGTCGGCGTGAACTTAAATGGACTCTGGATGGTAGAGGACAGGAAGGCCTGGAGGAAGGTTGTCCATGGGATCACGATGGGTCGGATATGACTTTGCAACTCACAACAACAACTAAGAAAGCATTGCCATCAAAATTAATGGGTTTCTTATGAGTAGACCTGCATTCAATCGTGCCCCACAGATATGGACCTGGGACACGAAAAAAAGGTTTCTCTTTACAGATTTCTTGCATTAAAAGATTACGGAAGTGTGGTGCAGCCATCTGTCAAGGGTCACAGAGCAATACGCAGCGCTCCAAATTAAAAACATGCTGCTCTCTGAAGGGGAACCTTTTTGTTTTCCAGCTTTTTGTAAACTCGATCCTTCTGGGCAATGCCTACAGAGTGCAACTCTTGCATATTTCTGGGATGAAGCATCACCCTATTAGTCTCTTGACCTTTCAACACTCAAGCTCTTCTTCTCTGTTTGCCCAGCCAGTCCCTGGGGAATGGGTGGGAGAGGCAGTCCGGAGAAGACTTGGTGAGATGAACAGGGTGATGGAGGCCAGGAAGCCTTCCAGATGTTGCTTATGGTCTGTACATACTATAGTGGGATGTCTCCATTTCTGCCAAGAAACATACAGCCACGTAGAGGCAGAAAAGACTGAAGAAAGATAATGGAAGAAGGGGACGACACTCTGACTTTAACTCCAACCTAGGGAGAAGGTATATAAGGCATTGTAACCATGTTGTCAGCTGCCACCTTATGCTTGCTTCTGCTGTATGGTAACAGACTGCCATGAACTGTGGGGAGGGGGAATGAAAGGGGGAATGCCTGGGAAAACGAAAGTAAATGCTGCTTCTCCTGGAGATGCTACTTCAAGGTCACCCAGCTGGAAGAAGGATGGTGTCAGGCGGGGAAGCCATCTTTTACATAGGGGCCTTCAGGCCTGCCACAATTAATGCTGGGGGAAATCGGGAAGGGGGAATATATGGAGTGGGATAGATATAGTCAAAATAACATTCCTTTCTCAGAGAGTCAAGGACGTCAACAGCGCTTCGGACAGCGCTGGCTCTTCAGCTTTGAAACGGAGATGAGCACCGCCCCCTAGAGTTGGGAACGACTAGCACATATGTGTGCGGGGAACCTTTACTTTACTATATGGATGCCTGTGTTAACAGAAGTGTGGGTTGACTTCAAAAGCTCTTTCCAATTCTGTGAATTCAGAAATGGCCTGTTGAAATCCTTTATTCCACCATAAGAATTATAAGGAAAGACCTTACAATTAAAATCAGCAATAAAAAGACACAGGCAAAGAACAAGTGAGGTGCTAATGGCACTCTGTATAAAGTCTTAGTAAGGCCATACCTAGAATCCTGCATCCAGTTTTGCCCCCCCCCCCCACACACACACACTATAAAAAAGGTTTTGAGACTCTGGAAAGAGTGCAGAGAAGAGCAACCAGGATGATGAGGGACTGGAGGCTAAAACGTATGATGAACGGTTACAGGAACTGGGCATGGCTAGTCTAGTGAAGAGAAGGACCAGGGGAGACATGATAGCAGTTTTGCACGATCAAATTGGTCAGTCCTAGAGGAGATCAACCCTAACTGCTGTTTAGAAGGCCAGATCCTGAAGATGAAACTGAAATATTTTGGCCACCTAATGAGAAGGAAGGACTCACTGGAGAAGAGCCTAATGCTGGGAAAGATGGAGGGCCAAAGAAGAAGGGGACAGCAGAGAACGAGAAGGCTGGATGGAGTCACCGAAGCAGTTGGCGTGAATTTAAATGGACTCCAGAAGATGGTAGAGGACAGGAAGACCTGCGGGAACATTGTCCGTGGGGTGGCGATGGATCAGACATGACTTCGCAACACAGAAAGCAGGGGGTCAGGCTATTCTTCAAGGCACCCAAAGGCCAGACGAGAAATAATGGATAGAAACTGATTAAGGAGAGATTCAACCTGGAAATAAGGAGGAATTTTCTGTTAGTGAGAACAATCAACCGGTGGAACAGAAGTTGCCTTCATAGGTTTTAGGAGCTTCATCATTGGTAGCTTTCAAGAAGAGACTGGACTGCCATCTTTCAGAAATGGTGCTTGGGTGGGGGGTTGGACTAGATGACCTATAAGGTCCCTTCCAAGGTCTGTTAATCTGTATTTAACTCCAAAGCACCATGAAGGACAGCACAAACTGGGATTATTTAACCTCAATGGTGTAAACAGGTAAAACTGCCAACCTGTCCTGAACCCATAAAACACAGAGGCCAGATCTGACCTCCTGGGAGAGGTTAAGGTGGGAGCAAGGCCAACCGCCCTAATAAAATTTCGTGACCTGATAGTAGTTCTGTAAATGGGTGGAGAAGAGGCAGATCCATTCCTCTGCTCTTGCCAGCTTCATAAATCAGGAAGGAAGTCAGCTAAGTCAAAGGGTGCATGGCCATTGCCAAAGCCAACACAACTTGGAAGCCATTTAAAGCCCATCTATCAATGTAGTTCCTGAAAGCTTTTATGCTCCTTATTGATCTCGACCACCCTGACCTCTCGTGCAAGTGAGAAAATAGAAAAGTGGAGCTAAAATTTAGAGAGATAGTTATTTTCGCTGGCTTCTCCTGGCGGGTGTGAGTGTCTGTGTGTGCGCGCATGTGTGCATCTCAACAACTGCCAAGAGAAAACAGAGGCATCCATTAGAAGCAACGGGGATTTCCCATTCGTCATTGCCTCATGCAGTTTTGTGTGATGACATCATGGCACACATGACATCACTTTCTCCATTCCATGGGAGACGCTCATCATCTTCTTTTAAAGACCCCATAATCCCTTGATTGAATCTGAGCAATTGAACGAAGCTAGAAGAGTGTTTGAATGGCCAGATGCCTTTCCTGTCACCAATGTGGAGTTTTGTTCAGCAGATATATTCTCATTGAGAGAGAAATATCTGCCTCTACCTAGGATTGAACTCACACAGACTCCTGATTGTGAGGTGAGAGTTCCACCACTCCATGGGAGATGCTCATGGCCTGACGAATTTAGATTCATCTCTATATTAAAAGATACACAGACTATAATCCACATAGCATGTTCAATCCAGTTCCTGGATGTACAGAATTTACAACATGTCCTAGTTGCTGTCAGTGCGAAGAACCAGGAGCATCCACTGAGTTCAAAGGGCAGAAGAGATTATTATTGCTACCTATTGCTAACAATGTAGTCATCTAATGGTCAATGTTAAATTGGCACTAGATAAGGGCTCAATGGAATTCACAGGGAGCTGGGCTTGGGCCTCTTGTGGCAATGCAATGATGACACATTTAACTCTGCCAAATAGAATAGAATAGAATAGAATAGAATGAAGATAAGAATAGAATAGAATAGAATAGAATAGGATGAAGATAAGAATAGAATAGAATAACAGAGTTGGAAGGGACCTTGGAGGTCTTCTAGTCCAACCCCCTGCTTAGGCAGGAAACCCTTCACCACTTCAGACAAATGGTTATCCAACATCTTCTTAAAAACCTCCGGGGTTGGAGCACCCAAGATTTCTGGAGGCAAGTTGTTTCACAGATGAATCGTTCTCACTGTCAGGAAATTTCTCCTCAGTTCCAGGTTGCTTCTCTCCTTGATTAGTTTCCATCCATTGCTTCTTGTTCTACCCTCAGGGGCTTTGGAGAATAGCTTGACTCCCTCTTCTTTGTGGAAACCCCTGAGAAATTGGAAGACTCCCATCATGTCTCCCCTAGTCCTTTTTTTCATTAAACTAGACATACCCAATTCCTCTAGTCCCCCGATCCTCTTTGTTGCTCTTCTCTGCACTCTTTCTAGAGTTTCCACATCTTTTTTACATCGTGGCGATCAAAACTGGATGCAGGATTCCAAGTGCAGCCGACTCTTCTCCTACATCTGCTTTGCCATGATAACTTAACGCAGTTCCTGAATGAATTCCTTTTCTTTTTGTTACCCAGAATCCTAAATTAATCCAACACTCTAGGGTTCTGAATCTATGAAGACACATAGACAACTAAAAAAGAACCAATGCATGGTCAGCAAGATGTTCACACAAGATCTGGGTCCCTGCCTTTTGAAACAGCTTTCCGCCCCCGTCCCCGATTTAGTTGGCCCCCAATCCTGCCTGTCTTTTGAAAGACATTAAAAACTTGGTTCCTTGCCCAGACACAAGTCAGAAAAGGGACAATGCATTGTTCCCGGCACTTCGTTGTCGTGTTTTTATTATTTGTTGCTTAGGTTCTTATTAGATGACTTTTGTAGTTGTTTATTGAGGGTACACCTCACCCTGGGTTCATGTGCCGAGCAGGCAGCTCGACAAATCGGAGGAATAAATAAACTAAATTCAATTAGGCTTCACCCTGGGCGAACGCACGGCTCAGCAGAGCTAGGAGGTTGGCATTGGGCCAACGTTGGCTGCAGAGGCCTCGGTTGATGAAAAGTCATTAGAATGGCCTATGATTCCCTTTGCTCACCCTGTACACACACACAGCCATGTTGTCGCGGTAAATGCGCATCATGCAGCTATAGCAAAGAGCTCTTGAATCTGGTCTGCCTTTAATACAGATTAATACAGATGCAGGTTAACAGAGTTTAAAGGGACCTTGTAGGTCATCTAGTCCGACTCCTCCCCAAGCAGGAGACCCTACACCATTTCTGAACGGTGGCAGTCCAGTCTCTTCTTGAAAGCCTCCAGTAATGAAGCTCCCACAACTTCTGAAGGCAACTCATTCCATTGAATATAGAATAGCAGAGTTGCAAGGGGGACATCTAGTCCAAACCCCCACCCACCCAAGCAAAAGATTCTACACCATTTCTGACAGATGGCAGTCCAGTCTCTTCTTGAAAGCCTCCAGTGATGAAGCTCCCACAACTTCTGAAGGCAACTTCTGTTCCATGGGTTGATTGTCCTCACTGTCAGGAAATTTCTCCTTATTTCCAGGTTGAATCTCTCCTTGATCAGTTTATATCCATTATTCCTTGTCTGGCCTTCAGGTGCTTTTGAGAATAACTTGACCTTTCTGTGGCAGCCCCTCAAATATTGGAAGTTTGCTATCATGTCTTCCCTGGTCCTTCTCTTCACTAGATTAGCCATGCCCAGTTCCTGCAACTGTTCATCGCATCCTCCAGTCCCCTCATCATCCTGGTTGCTCTTCTCTGCACTCTTTCTAGAGTCTCCACATCTTTTTTATAGTGTGGTGCCCAAAACTGGATGCAGTACAATCCACTCTTCCTTTCTTTCTTTTTAGTCTCTCTCTACCTCTCACTCTCCGTAATCCCAGCTTCTTCAAGCCGTCTTAAACACAGGGTGTGGTTGACCCATGTCTGGGCACACCAAGATTTAAATGCAGCTTCCCTAAGCTTCTGGTTTCCACCACCACTAGCTGCTAACACATGCCACGCTCGTTTCTTTGAAGTGGTTCCTTCCCATGGAAGCTAGCACAACTTTGATCTGTTGCCAAGTTTAAAATATCCCAAAAGGGATGGATGGTGAGAGAGAAACTTCAACAATCAAAGTTGCTGTGACTTCAGAAAAGCAGTGACTCTCTCCCTCTCTTCTCCCTCATTTTCGTTGTGATTTTGTTAGTCTGGAAGGCAGCCACAACCCGTTTTGCTATAAACTGTTTTCCACAAACCACCCAGGGGTGGGCTTCAAAGATTTCAGCAACGAGTTCTCTGCCTGGTTCATTTAAATATGAGCCAGCCGGGTGCAGCAGCTGCCGAAAAAGCCAACACAGTTCTAGGCTGCATAAACAGAGGGAGAGAACCAAGATGACGTGAAGTGTTAATGCCATTTTACAATGCCTTGGTAAGGCCACACTTGGAATAATGCATCCAGTTTTGGTCGCCACGATGTAAAAAAGATGTGGAGACTCTAGAAAGTGGGCAGAGAAGAGCAACAAAGAGGATTAGGGGACTGGAGGCTAAAACATATGAAGAATGGTTGCAGGAACTGGGTATGTCTAGTTTCATGAAAAGAAGGACTAGGGGAGACATGATAGCAGTGTTCCAATATCTCAGGGGCTGCCCCAAAGAAGAGAAAGTCAAGCTATTCTCCAAAGCACCTGAGGGCAGGACAAGAAGCAATTGGTGGAAACTAATCAAGGAGAGAAGCAACTTAGAATTGAGGAGAAATTTTCTGACAGTTAGAACAATTAATCAGTGGAACAGCTTCCCTCCAGAAGTTGTGAATGCCCCAACACTGGAAGTCTTTAAGAAGATGTTGGATAGCCATTTGTCTGAAATGGTATAAGGTTTCGTGCCTAGGCAGGGGGTTGGACTAGAAGACCTCCAAGGTCCCTTCCAACTCTGCTATTATACCTTGTATCTTGTATCTTAGTTGCTGGGTGGGCGGGGCCATGGTGGGCCATGGTGGGTGTGGCCTAATCGGCCTCCTGCACCACGGTATGGGGGGGTGGTGTTTTCACCTTCCCCAGGCTCTGGAGGCTTTCCTTGAGCCTCTGAGAGGGTGAAAACTGCTTTTCCAGGCTCCAGAATTCCTTGGGAAGTTCCTTCCAGAACTTCCGGTAGGCCTATTTTTCCCCATCCCTGAGCCTCCATGCAGTCACTGCACTTACCACGCATCCAAAATGGGCCGCATTGGGACTCCTGGGAGGGGAGGGGCAGGGTGGGTGGGGCCAGCCAGGGGTGGGATTTGGAGGTTCTCCAAACCAGCCATAATGTGGTCTCTTGGTCTCCACAAACTCCCAGGCTCATCCCTCTTGATTTATTGGAGATAGCTGATAACCCTGCGTTGCCCGGGTATTTAGACATCAAAGTGTTTGTCTGACAGGGAGCCATTGAGAGGGGCCTTTCCTCTCCCTACTCCCATGCCCATCATCTCTGCTCTCTTCCTTCCCCTCCCATGCGCTCTTCTTTCCCGCCCTTTCTACGATCCTGGCACTTTGCCCCAAATCCATCACGCGCTTCCCCATTGCTCCACTGGAGGGCAAACATCACGGCTGGCTTTCCAGAGGAAACTGCGAAGGAACTGACATCACAAACAATTGGCACTCTAGGACGCCACAGTCACTCTCCTTAATGGGCCAGGCGTTCCAGAGTTATGCTGGAACACAAACACACACACACACCAGGGGTGTCTTACCTCCCCCCCCCCAGTATTTGTTTCCAGATGATAAGTCATCTGTATATCAGGTTTGGTTGAAATTGCTTGAGGCGCTACATACATACATACAGCCTTTAAATAATATATATTTTTTTAAAAAGAATAGAAGAAAGATAGATAGAAGATATAGCTAGAAGAAGATGATTTTCATTACAAAAAATAGATTAAAAGCTGAGCAGAAAACCACCAACTCACACTTATTTCTCATGCATGTAGGTTGGATAGATATGATTAAAAAATGAAAATAATACGTAGCTGAAGGTCAACGTTTTCCCTGGAAATATGCCCATCTGCTGGTGGGAAGGATTGCTAAGGTGTGCTTTTTAATTATCGTTGGATGAATGAAGGGTAATGAGCTCTTTGAAGAAGAGGCTACGTTAATCCATAAGCCGCCACCTTTGAACCCGGGGTCACACAAGAGGCTAAGATTTAGAATGAATGTTTATGAGCTCAGTTTGTGCATGCGAAGAGAAAAAGGATGAAAAGGTCAGGAAGAAAACAGAAAAAGGGGACCAAAACAAGAGAACAATTCGCATAGTAGAAATAAATAGTCTTACAAAGGACTTTTGCTCTATAGTAATCCCAAACTCACAAACCTCTTAATTGAGTCTATATATAAATATTGTATCGTATCCTGCTTGAGGAGGAGGTTGGACTAGAAGGCCTCCAAGGTCCCTTCCAACTCTATTCTGAATTTGAATTTCAGAAGGGGAACGGAAGGATTGAGCAGCTGCCTTGGTTAAATCCAGGATGATTGACTTCATCAAGAAATTTTAAGCTGTTCTCATTTAGGAGGACCTGAACTTTGCATCCATGTTTATCCCGGAACAAATCGGTAACAAATGAGATTCAGGTTTGCAAGCCACCCCGGAGCCCGTAAAAAGGTCAGCCAACTTTGGAACAATTGCAATGCACATCATGGAAAAAGAAGGAAAAGAAGTCGTAAATTCTCCGTCTGTAAAAAGAGTCGGGTGTCTCTTTGTCAGAAGAAAATATTTGTCAGAAGGAAATCAGTGCAAGTTCAGGGGAAAGCTGAGGAAAAGAAGATGATGGACGGCTTGGCAGATACATCAAGTTCAATAAACGTGGCCCGGAGACAAGATGCCCCAGTGGGGAATGGAGCAAAGGAGAGGCATATTTCAAAGGAGGGTCAGGACAGGGGAAAAATGCAGAAGGCACGGTGGAAAACAGCTCAGAGGGACACCAGAAGAATGAAGATAAGTGGTTCTGGAGAAGCAGTTCTTCTCTCGGATTTGGGTTGTTTTGGAGGGAAGGAAAGGAGGGGATGTCCCTTGACATTTGAAATGCCTGTTGTGGCCCACCAGCGGCCTGCAGAGCTGGCAGAAGATTCAGAAAGTGAGGAGATTGGGGAGGGACATGGGCCAGTCCTGGAGTCTGGGGAAGGCTCTGATGAGGGTCTGTGTGGGAGGCAGAGAGGGGGCCAGGGCCCTCTGACAGTTATCAGCTGCCTTCGGAGTCAGACATCAGTGAGGCAGAAGAACAGCTGGAGCCTGTTCCCAGTGTGCGCATGTGCAGAGCTGCCAGACAAAGGGAACAGCTAAAGAACAAGGGTCAACGTGGGAGTAAGGCCACAGGTGGACAATGAATGCCCCCCTCCCAGAGGAAATAAAAGAGGAGCGAAAGGGGAGTGGAGTTTGGAGGAGACCATTACTTCGCTTCATTGGTTCGTGACTCTCTGAGGCTCCTTGCCAAGTTCTGCAGATATGGGCCTGGCAGCTCTCCAAGCCAGATAAGGTCTGTGACCGTAAATCCTCCCTACTCCTTCCATCCTTTGCTGGATGTGAATGAGCAGAATTCACAATCAATTAATAAAAGGATTTTTTGTCGGGACAAGGAGTTTGCGTCATGCTCTTGGGAAGCCTCGGTCAGAACAATGCCCCCTGCCCTAGGCAAATCTCTCCCTAGAGGGAAGGATCCCATGTTTTGAGATTGGGGGGGGTCACACTTCGTCCTGGAGGCCACACACTAGAAAATGAAAACTTAGGATGATGACAAATCGTACGGCTGATTTGACTTCTTACTATAGTTAATTGAAATCAAATGTAGTCCACATTTTTCTCTAGCCATGCATTGACTTACTTTCCCTGTTTCCTACCTCTGATGATGGTTACCTAGTTGGGTCATTAAATGTTTGCAAGAAAACCACCAAGTTCAAGGGAGCACCAAGGACCCCACTCCTCCTCCTCCTCCTTTCAAACCCTACCCGCTTCTAGCACTGATGATGTTACCTAGTTAGGTAATGAAATATCTGCAGGAAAACCGCCAAGCTCAGAGTTCACTAAGGACCCCACAATAATCCTCCTCCTCCTCTTCCTCCCAATCCCCCCCTTCTAGCGCTGATAATGTTACCTAGTTGGGTAACGAAATATCTCCAAGACACCCACCAAACTCAGAGAACAACAAGGACAGTTCAACCCTGAACTACAAATATTCTCTTCTATTGGTACTTACTTTCCTTTCAGACACGTTAAAAATAATTTGTAATTTGTGGATGCTCTTTGAGGGCCACAGTCAAGGTTTCCAGGAGCCCCACGCAGCCCTAAGCCCTGTGTTTTTATATCTATTTACAAAGATGTAGCCTCTTAAACATGTCACAATTGCCTGAGTTCGGACAATCATTAAGTTTCAATGACCAGACTATATGCTTAAACCAATAAGCCGTGTGAATCAGGGGTGAAATGCTACCAGTTCAGGATGGTTCGCCCAAGCCAGTAGTAAAAAAATGTTTTTAAAAGTTTTTAAAAAGTTCCAAAATGAAGGATGTTTAAAAATGAAGGAATAACATCTTTGTTTGAATGTATGATGTACAAGGACAACAATGAACATAATCATACTCAATGGATGATTGGTGGGATTATGCATAATCGAAAGTAGTGATGTATAACGAATTCTCCAATTCTTTTACACTGTAAAAATATTCAGAATGAGATAAGTGATTACATAAATGTATATTGTTATTAAATAGACAATCAAGAATGCAAGGGAATTAGGTTTGTTAAAAAGAAAGAAATATTAATCGTAATTGAATATATGTTGTACAATGAAAGTGAGGTATCTAGTTATATTAGACGGAAAATCTGTGATTGTATATGTAATTGAAAATATGGATGCACAAATGCTTGTAACCAAACAACAAGCGGTATGTAATGGATGAGAATTTTTTTAATGCTGTCTTTTATGTTTAAAAATAAATTGAATTTTTTAAAAAAAGTTCCCACGATCGCGTGGCCAGCTGATTGTTGTCCAGCTGATCATCGGAACTTTTTAAAAACTTTTTTTCAGCATTTTTTTTACTACCGGTTAGGGCGAATCAGTAATTAAAAAACGCTTTTAAAACATTTTTTAAAAGGTGCTGATAATCAGCTGCATGATGATCAGCTGTGCCGTGTGATCCTTGGAACCTTTTGTGTGTGTGTTTGAAGTCCAGCTGCTTATGCGTTGCGTGAGTCAGTTGTGTAGCTTTTGTGTTATTTTGGTGTAAAGTGTGATAGTCGGTTTTTGAGCTCTCTGTGACTCTGTGTGGTTCCTGCTTGTTGCCCACCCGGTCACATGACCACCAAGCCACGCCCACCAAGCCACACCCACAGAACCGGCAGGGGGAAAATTTGAATTTCACCACTGATGTGAATGGTTTAGCGTTTGAACCGTGTCCCGGAAACCCAGCGTTTCACGAATCATAATCTTAATCTGATTTTATGCAAAAGGTGAGCCCATAGAAAGTGCAGGGCAGAAGACCTTGGGCGGCATAACAATGGTTGCGTTCACACCATACGATAAACCAAACCAATTTGAAAACGTGCAGTTGCATTTCTACCCTGTTTTCCCGAAAACAAGACCTCCCCAGATAATAAACCCAATCGGGCTTTTCAGCACATGCGTAAAATAAGACCTCTCCTGAAAATAAGCCCTCCCCAAAAATATTGCAACACAGCCACAGCCAGGAACTGTGACAACGCTCGCCACCTCCTGCACCTCAACAATAATAAGACCTCCCTGAAAATAAGGCCAAGTGCTTGTTTCAGGGGTTAAAGGAAAATAAGACCCTGTCTTATTTTCGGGGAAACACAGTAAGCTTTATCTTTTCCTTCTATCTTCGGTGACCACCCAGCAATCTGTTCTTTCTTCTATTTCATCTCTCAAAATATTTTGTGGCAGGTCAATCTGTATTGTGCTGGGTTTTTTCCCCCCTTTTCTTTTGTTTTTCCTCTCTTCGCAAGGGACATCATGTGTCCGATCAACAATTGATGTTCATGCAATCTGATCCAAGGGATAATTTATTGGCTTTCAGACCACATCGGATTGTGCACAGCACGTACTGATCCCTGGAGCATCAGAGGTCTAAAATTATGGTGGTCTGTAGTAACTCCAAACCCCCAAATCTGTCTCACTTGGGTTTCTTAGATAAACATACTTTTTCTCCCCTTCCCTTCTCAAATGAGCTCATTGCAAAGGCTTGTGGGTGGAGGGGGCGTGGAGGGTTATTTGAAAACAGGCTGGAGATCATATTCCAGTCCTTTCCTTTGGCTTTTTGGCCCACCGAATTTACAACAGGGTGTAAAACTCATGTACTTTGCTAAACCTTAGCTTCATAGGACCGGTACGTCTTTTTCAATGCAGACAGAGTCGAAAAGGTGAAAGTCAAGCAATCAAATCCCAAGCCGTCCTACAAATGATGCGATATTATTGTGATTTTATACACACAGAGGCTCAGTGGCTAAGACGCTGAGCTTGTCGATCACAAAGGTCGGCAGTTTGGCGGTTCGAATCCCGAGCACCACATAAAGGAGTGAACTCCTGTGACTTGCCCCAGCTACTGCCAACCTAGCAGTTCAAAAGCACGTAAAAAATGCAAGTAGAAAAATAGGAGCCACCTTTGGTGGGAAGGGAACAGCGTTCTGTGCGCCTTCGGTGTTTAGGCATGCCAGCCACATGACCACAGAGACGTCTTCGGTCAGCGCTGGCTGTTCAGCTTCGAAACGGAAATGAGCACCACCCCCTAGAGTCAGGAATGACTAGCATGCATGTGCGGGGGAATGTATATACAGGTAGCCCTTGTCTTAAAGCAGTTCATTTAGTGACCGTTCAAAATCACAAAGGCATTGAAAAATGTGACTTATAACCATTTTTGACACAAACACTGCAGCATTCCCATGGTCGCAGAATCAAAATTCAGATGCTTGGCAACTGAGTTGTATTTATGACCGTTGCAGTGCCCTGGGGTCACGTGATTCCCCTTTTGCGACCTTCTGACAAACAAAGTCAATGGGGAAGCCAGATTCACTTAACAACCGTGTGACTAACTTAACAATGGCAGCGATTCACTTAACAACTGTGGCAAGAAAGGTTGTAAAATAGGGCAAAATTCACTTGACAACCATCTCTCTTAGCAACAGAAAATTTGGGCTTGTTTGTGGTCGTAAGTCAAGGAATATGTATGTATCAGGGGTGGGTTTCTCGCCCCGTTCCAACTGGTTCGGTTGGAACGAGGCCGGCGGCGTCCTCGCACACGTGTGCACGCACGCGGCGCGCGCATGCGTACTAGCGTCTGCGCGATGCTCCAGCTGCTCCTGGAGGATCGCGCAGGCGCTGTATGCATTCTGCGCATGCGTGGAAGCGCAGAATTCGTAAAAACCGGGTAAGGAGCCGGCGCGGGTGTGCGGGCGCGCGCGGGCGCGGGGGGGTCTTCGCCGTTCCCGGAAGTTACTTACTTCCGGGTTCGGCGACCAACCGGATCGCAGGGACCGGTGCGAACCGGTTGAAACCCACCCCTGGTATGTATGTATGTATGTATGTATGTATGTATGTATGTATAACTAGTTGATTTATTTGATAGTGTATATGGGTTTTATTTAACAACTAGCCAATAACCCAGCATTGCCCGGGTGTTTATTTATAGGGGGAAAGTGTCCAGACCAATCATAATTTCTAATGTTAGATTTTCCCCCTTATCAGAGGGAGCCCCCCTGTGTGTGTATGTGTGTGTGTGTTTATATAATGAGTCTTCTTGCAGAGATTTGGGTGGCAACCAAATTTGAGAGAGAGAGACGATAGATAGATAGATAGATAGATAGATAGATAGATAGATAGATAGATAGATAGATAGATAGATAGATAGATAGATAGATGATAGATAGATGATAGATAGATGATAGATAGATAGATAGATATAGATGAATGTTAGATTGATAGATGATAGATAGATAGAGAGAGAGAGAGAGAGAGAGGGAGAGAGAGATGGATAGATAGATGGATGATGGATGATGGATGGATGGAGAGGGAGACAGGGAAGGAGGGAGAGGAAGAGAGAGAGAAATGCAAAAGTTAGTCTTTGTTTTGTGTTCATTCCACATGGACTGAAAAAGTGGATATTGTCCCACTGAAAATTGAGTCTAATGGGGGACATTCCAGCCTCAAAACCAAGCCACCATAAATCCTTCCGATCAAGATAGGATCTCCAGAACAAGGAGACCCTTCAGGAAAATGTGCAGCTGCTTAAATGCCTTTTTGCCATATTGCATCTTTCAAAGAACTGGATGTGACCAACGTCTGGTCTGAAAGCAAAGAAGTTTTACATGAACCACAAGTGAGACTTCTAAAAAAAAACCCAGCGATCCTTCAGTCCCTCCGTTCTTTTGGCTTCCTTCTTTTGGAAGAAGAAGGGGGGGGGGGGAATTTGACAGCATAACGAAGGATCCCTTTGGTTGAGCTTCTCATCCCTTCTAAAATTAGCTTTTTTGCTTATACGTCCACTTGCAAAGGATAATAGCCAAATTAAGGCCATTTAGGCTTACGCGGTGTTAGGCTAAAGGAAGATGTTTTCCAGATCCTTGTCCTCCTTCTACAGAGAACTCACAGAGCTTCTAAAACAGGTACTTTTGGCAGGATGAACCTCAATAAAAAATCTATCTATATAGAAAAAATGGTTGTGCATGTCTCTGTTCCAGCATAACTCTGGAATGCCTCGTGCCATTTCAACCAAATTTGGTACACAGATGACTTACTCTCTGGAAACAAATACTGTGGGGGGTAAGACACCCCTAACACCCCTCGGGATGTGTGATCTGTTAAGGTACAGCCTTTTGTGCCTTAAAATGGCTTCTACTGTACTGCCTTAGAATGGCTTCTACTGCACAGCGCAGTGAAGTTGCCATGGTAATGGCTTCACAGTACTCCACAAGGGGGCTCCCTCTGGTAAGGGGGAAAGTCCAACTTTAGAAATTATGTTTGGTCTGGACATTTGTGAATGTCTAATAAAGGATTAGGTTAAACAAATACTAGGGCAACGCCGGGTTAAAAGTTAGTAACAGTTAGTAACAGTTATCCACTCCCTAAGGGTGGGTGTTTTTTGGGGGGTGTCACTGTTGTTGTTATTCAGCGTAAAAATCAAGATGCCCCCCAAAACCTCTCCAGTTTCTAAAAACTGTTGAAAAGCTGCAGCGGGAAAGCAAAGCAAAGCAAAGTTGAAAGTAAACAGCCACCTCAATTTTAACGAAATATGTACTCCTAGGTTTTCCCCCACCCACCCACCCATGTTCTAAAAACAGCTTTCCCAAAAAACTCAAAATGATGGGTGTAGAAAACTGGAATGGAGCTGCTTTTACAGAAAGTCGCAGGCTTGCCACAGATGTTTTAAATCGTTTGTGTCTGAATGGAGGATTTCTGATGTGGTGGCTTTTTTCCTTGATCCTTGGCAAACCTCACCAATCCTTCGGTGTGGTGGGAAGAAGGTTCTTCTGAGTCTACTAAAACAAGGGTCACCAACCTTTCGGACCTCAGGGACCACCAAATGCATCATTTTAAATCCCGCGGACGACTAATATGATCTGCCTAATAACCATCTGGGTGGGTGTGGCTAGGCAGTCATGTAACTGGGTGGGTGTGGCAAACTCTCCGACCTCTACTCACCCCTCCCCTCCCAGCCACTCCTCGCCTGCCTGTCCGGGCTCCTTAGGGCCCCAACAGGAAGCAGTTGCTGGAGCTAAGCAGCCACCATGAGAAAGAGTTGGCAAAACAGCTCAGTTTAAATGGGATCTGGCCAAGAAGGAGGCTCAGCAGAAGCACCTCACTGAGGACAAGGAGCATAGGCTTTCCAAGCAGAGGGAAGACCTGCGGGAGTGCAAGGCCAGGTAACGGCACCTGGAGGCTCAGTGGGCTGAGATGGTCAGCCAGTTCCAGGCCATGATGCAGTCCCACTGCAATGAGACCCTCCGGCTCTTTACCACCAGCGGCGCTTCTGTCCAGCCTTCGTCCAAAGCCCACCAGGAGGCCAAAGCAGACCCCAAGTTGGAATTTCTGCCTCCCTCCAACCCGCACAAAAGGACCTCAAAGGGGGAGACTCTCTGCAGCAACACAAACATGCATATTGCATATATCCGGCCCAGAGGCTGTTGTTTTAGGACCCCTGATTGAGTGCAATGTAAAAAATGCAAATAATTTTTCTGCAGACCACCAAAATTTTCTCATGGACCATCAGTGGTCCACAGACCACCAGTTGGTGACAGCTGGACTAGAACTACTAAACCAACGTTTCAGCACAAGTTTACCCCTTGCACCGAGCAGGAATCTAAAAAGATCGCCGTTTGATCTCATGCCGAGAAATGCCAAGAAATTCTCCTTTTGCTCAGCCAGCTAAAGCTTCTTTTTAGACCAAACTCAAAACAAACCCAAAAAATCTCAGCTTCCCTCTGGGAAACAAAAAAAAATTTGCAATTTCCCACTGGGGACAATTCCCTACAATTTATTTTTATTTTTTGCAAAAGCTAACTTTATCTACTGTTACTGGTGTGACTTCTAGCAACATAACAGAGTTGGAAGGGACCTTGGAGGTCTTCTAGCCCAACCTGCTACTCAAGCAGGAGACAATCATTATAATAATATAATATAAATATAAAAAAGATAAAGTATTACTATTCTTCTCTTCCTTCCTAGTACCTGTCTCTTCCCACTTATAACTATAACCCTGTTGCTTGTATCTTTACAGTTTATACTGTTTTGTGGTTTCCTAGTATAATTTGATTGCTTATTAGAAACTTAGGACTTTCACTAAGTGTTGTATCTTATGATTCTTGATGAATGTATTCTATTTTATTTTTCTTTATGCACACTGAGAGTTTACGCACCAAAGACAAATACCTTGTGTGTCCAATCACACTTGGCCAATAAAGAATTCTATTCTATTCTATTCTATTCTATAAGCCATCCTGCTTGGAATTTCCTATATTCTTACATGCTGCCTCAATAACTTTTGGCTAATTCCCCATCCAGTTTGTGATTGGCAATGAAACATAGAACATAGAATAATAGGGTAGGAAGGTACCTTGGAGATCTTCTAGTCCATCCTGCCACTCAAGCAGCAGACAATCATTATAATAAACCACTGCTTGGAATTTCCTCTATTCTTAGATGCTGCCTCAATACTTTTTGGCTCCTTTCCCATCCGTTCACTCTGTGATTGGCAATGAAACATGGAATAACAGGATTGGAAGGGATCGTGGACGTCTTCTAGTCCAACCCCTTGCCCTTATTAAAAACCTTCAGTGATGGGGCACTCACAACTTCTGGAGGCAAGACATTCCACTGATTCATTGTTAGGAAATTTCTCTTTAGTTCTAGGTTGGTTCTCTCCTTGATTAATTTCCATTCCAACAAAGATGATTAGGGGACTGGAGGCTAAAACATATGAGGAACGGTTGCAGGAACTGGCTATGTCTGATGAAAAGAAGGACTAGGGGAGACGTGATAGCAGTCTTCCAATATCTCAGGGTTGCCCCAAAGAAGAGGGAGTCAAATATTATCCAAAGCATCTGAGGACAAGAAGCAATGGGTGGAAAATAATCAAGGAGAGAAGCAACTGAGAAATAAGGAGAAATTTCCTGGCAGTTAGAACAATCAATCAATGGAACAACTTGCCTCCAGAGGTTGTGAATGCTTCAACACTGGAGGTTTTTAAGAAGTATTTGGACAACCATTTGCCTGAAGAGGTGTAGGGTTTCCTGCCTAAGCAGGGGGTTGGACTAGAACACCTCCAAGGTCCCTTCCAACTCTGTCATTCTATTCATCTGTTGCTTCTTGTCCTGACTTCAGGTGCTTTGGAGAATAGCTTGACTCCCTCTTCCCTCAAACATTGGAGCATTGCTATCATATCACCCCTAGTCCTTCTTTCCTTCTTTTCATTAGATTAAACACACACACACACAGCCCTCCAATTTGGTGGGCTGCCGCAATGAGCTCTGATGAAGTTCTTGAGAAAATAACTCAAGGAACAACATGGGCGTCAAAGAGAGTGATAGAAAAGCATCCTTTTCTTTAGTACTAGAAAGTGCTAAATATACAAGTATATATTCAAAAGCGAGATATAAGGTGTGGTGGGGGTAAACATAGTTAGGAAGATTAGCGAAGGGAAGGAAAGGGAATGAGAAATGGTACTAGATTCAAAATTTGAATTTGAAACAACACAAAAAGAAAGGAAGAGAGGAGGAGAGAACAAGAGGAAGAGGAGGGAAGGAAGAAAGAGATAAGGAGAGGATGTGGAAGGGAGAGAAAGAGAAGGAGAGAGGGTAGGAAAGGGAAGAGGAAGAATACGAGTAGGGGAGAGGTAAGGGAAGAAGGAAGAGAGAAGGAGAGGAGGGTGGAAGGGAGAGAAAGAGAAGGAGAGAGGGTAGGAAGGGGAAGAGGAGTAGGGGAGAGGTAAGGGAAGAAGGAAGAAGGAAGGAGAGGAGGGTGGAATGGAGAGAAAGAGAAGGAGAGAGGGTAGGAAGGGAAAAAAGAAGAGTAGGAGAAGGAGAAAGATAAGGGAAGAAGGAAGGGAAAGGAGAGGAGGAAGGAAGGAAGTAGAGAATGGAGGGAGAGTGAAAAGAAAGGGAAAATGAGATGGTGTTAAAACAAATGGAAGGGATGGTAAATAAAGCAACCAAAACTGTATATTATAACCTATTAAATGGAATAACAAATGTATAAGAATGACAAATGTAAAGAAGAATAACAACTATGTGAATGTATACTTATAATGGTATGTAAGAGAATAAAAAATTTAAAAAAACTTTTCAAAAAAAAGAAAAGCATCCTTTGGAACACAACAAGACACAACTCTTGGAGAAATTGTACTATCTGGGAGGCTGTACAATGCCACAGATGTGTTCCATGTTATATAAACACATCGCCTGGGGAGCCTATCTCCTAATGCCAGAATCTGGTGGCCTCCACGCCGTTGGTCCCCAAGATGTACTTGGCAATGATACATAGCTAATCTCTTTCACCACCTGCTTCCTCGACCCACTTCCCCCTCTAATCCCCAATCCCTTCAACATTTTGGTGAGACCTGAGCTTCTCCTGCTTTTGGGTTGGAAGGAAAAAGAAATATTTCTCCTCTTCCCCCCCCCCCACTCCTCGAAAACACATACATACACAACCCGAAGAATTTACAGATGGGTTTTCCTCACTGCTGCCCATGGGGAAAACAATCACTGTTGTTTTGCAGAAGATGTTCCAGCTGCAGCTGTTTCAATTTAAGGTCGGGAAGCAGACCAGCAGATGATGGACACCTTGGTGCACTGGGGGGGGAAGGGGAAAAAACCCTCCACTTTGAAGGGAGGGGTAAGGATGAGGGGGAGGGTTGCAAATATTGGATGCCTGCAGAGTCTCCACTAGAGAGGGGAGAGCAAAGACCAAGGACACCCACTCACCCATTCTGTGTTGATCCTTTGGGGAAAGACTTTGGTTAGAACGTTCAGAGATCTAATTGAGGACATCTTCATCGCTCCAACCTCCAATGGTCCAACCTACACTTCTTGGGGGGAGGTTGGTAGAAAGATCTGATGAGGTTTCAGCTGGGAGTATCCCTGTCCAGGCATAGGTAAAGGTAAAGGTTCCCCTTGCACATATGTGCTAGTCGTTCCCGACTCTAGGGGGTAGTGCTCCTCACCACTTCAAAGCCGAAGAGCCAGCGCTGTCCAAAGACGTCTCCATGGTCATGTGGCTGACTAAATAGCAAAGGCGCACAGAGCACTGTTACTTTCCCACCAAAGGCGGCTCCTATTTTTCTACCTCTAATTTTTACGTTCTTTCGAATTGCTAGGTTGGCAGAAGCTGGGACAAGTCACGGGAACTCACACCATTATGCGGCGCTAGGGATTCGAACTGCCAAACTGCCGACCTTTCTGATCGGCAAGCTCAGCATCTTAGACACGGAGCCACCATGTCCCTATTCAAAGGGTGTTCATCCCAAATTGCATAGCTAAAACTCTGTAGAGATTCTCAGTCATCCAAGTCTTGGTCATCCCAAAAGCTGCATTTTCAAGAGGCATCTAGACTTCCTTGTTTTTTCTTTAAAGACATTTCACTCCTGCTGAAGAAGCTTCTTGGATGAGAAGCGAAACGTCTTCAAAGAAAAAACCAGAAAGTCCAGTTGCCTCTTGAAAAAAATCCATTTGGGACACCTCTGGAAAGATGAGGATAATACTATGGGGTAACCACATTATCAGGCTTCCAGTCATATTCCTTTTAGGATCTTTGGCCTGCCACACTCTCTATTATTTTACTATGCTGTTTCATTAGTGGGGTAATTGGGAGGGGGAATAGTAAGGAGTAGAATGTGAATGTGTTGTTGTCAAAATAAAACATTCCTTTCTAGAAGCCCAAGGTCATCTTTTGTCTCTGCAACTCTGTACCTGACTGGAACTGGATGGGTGGAACTGCCAGCATGGCAGTGGAAGATTGGATCATGTGATGGACTTGTTTGTGGGGGGGGGCAAGATCTTGAACTTTCAACTGGATGGAAAACCCAGTTTGCTTTCAGATTTGGGTTTTCACAGATGTGCCAACATGTCTCTCTTAATAAATTGGAACTTAGAGCAATGTTTTGCCTTGGACTCTGATTTAATTTTGGATGATATTTGGAATGCTGACACAGATATTCCTTTGGTTCCAAGTATCTCCGTTGAAGATCACCAGGCTGAAGTTGATCAAGGTGGATTTCCACCAACCGTCGATCAAGTCCTCCTGAAGCAAAGGTAGATCCAAGGCAGCCTTGAATGTGGGGGAGGGGGTAGATCATTTGAAGAGGAAAGAAAGATTGCCAGGAAGAGTGCTTACGACTTCCTGCTGTTTGGTTCTGATCTATGCAATTCTGAGCAAAAAACAAATGGCCCAGATTTGATTTAGGTGACGCTGCCATCTGCTCTGAAGATGCTCATCCTCCTCTCTTACGGCCCATCTTCGCAGCTGGAAGTCTTGCGGATTTTGCCTTCACACAACTGCACTTAATTGAGCTCCTAAATCATCCTGGCCTGGCCTGCTGGATTCAATCCTAGGCTAACCGAATGGGCTCACACCAGAGGTTAAATATGTTACGGAAGAAAACTTAGCCTGTTTGGGGAGAGGTGGGACACAGATCATTTCCATACGCACGTTGTGGGAATGCAGAGATTGGCTGAATACAATTGCAGAGAAAAAGAACTCCTATCTTCCAAATTCAATCTACACAAAATAGAAGGATCCCTTCCTTCCCTCCTTCCTTCCTTCCTTCCTTCCTTCCTTCCTTCCATCCATCCATCCATCCATGGTGCACAGTGGTTAGAATTCAGCCCTAGATTGTTGGGGGCAAGAGGCTGACTCTGTAAACCACTTAGAGCGGGATGTAAAGCACTGTGAAACAGTATATAAGTCCAAGCGCTAGGGCTATCGCTATTTGCAATCAAATTGGGCATGACTCACTTAACAACCGCCTTGCTGAGCAACAGACATTCTGGCCCCAAAACAATCAAGGACTGTTTTGCATCCCGGTATGATGGCATTCTGCTAAAAGTCTTATTTTATCCACCAAAGCACTCTGAAGATCTTCACCCAAAAAATCTTGGTCACCTTGGTCTATATCGGACAAGGCTTCAAAGTGAGAATATAAAATCCACTTTGCCCTCTGGAAAGTATCATTTAACTGCCCACACGCTCTGAAGGTTTGCCCTGAGAGCTTTAGGAGAGTTATAAAAAGTTCCTGGAACTTCAACGTATTATCATAGCAGTATAAATTAAATCACTGATCTGCAGGCCAGCCAGGACCCTGGCCAGGGGAGAAAGCAAGGATGATTTTAACAACTTCTTCTGCATCTTACCGATGTCTCCATCACCGATGGTCTTAATTTCATAGTAAGAACTTAAGTATTTTTTTTTTGACAGAGCAACCTGGTCTACTCAATTATGGGCGGGAGCATACGGCATTGACAACAAATCACAACTTTTTGTTTTACCATAATATTATGAATACGTCATTTCTATAAAGATCCTATCAATCTAACCTGTAAAACCTCAAATCAAAGTTTCACTCTTTCCCACATCAACCATGAGGTTCAGAAGCGGTTTCCACGTGGAAATGAAAGTGCTTTTGTTCTTTTCTTTAATTGACGTAGTCAGTGCTTCCATTTCAGCCAACTCCATCAGCTTCTGCAACCATGAGCCATAGTGGTGCAGTGGTTAGAGTGCAGTACTGCAGGCTACTTCTGTTTGCTGCCTGCAATTTGGCCATTCAAATCCTACCAGGCTCAAAGTTGACACAGCCTTCAATCCTTCCAAGATGGATATATATATGCTCTCCATACAAAATATAGATTATATCAAGTTAGACAATTTTTTAGATAAACTGCACCAGGCTTGCTAAGCCGTTCTGATAACGTCCAGAATGAAATATCTCCCTTTTCAGATCATCTGACGCAGAATGAAGCTGAACCGGTCTATCAATAGGATCCTATAGCAAAGGATCTACATTTGCTGTGAAAGGCTTGGTAGGAAACCTCATCAATTAAAACGAAAGGACGTCTTTGATGGGAATGTAATTCATCTAAAGATCATAGGTGGAGTTTGGCACATTATTTAGCATTAGGCTGGAGCGAACTGACAGTTGTCAGAGATTCTGGGACCTTTTTTTAAGTGTTGAGAAAAAACTTCAAATTCACAATAGCATCTGAATCAGGATATACTAACAGAAAAATAGAGATGGAAGTGATCTTAGAGGTCTTCTAGTCTAACCCTGTGTCAAGCAGGAGATACTATACCATTTTAGGCAAGGGTTGCCAATCATTTCTTTAAAAGTTCCAGATATGGAGAAGGATGGAAGGAAGGGAGGGAGGGAAGAGAGCAGAATAACAGAAGATATTCATATAACAGCAGATAATTATAGAACATAGAAAAATAGAGTTGGAAGAGATGTTGGAGGTCTTCTAGTCTGACCTCGTGCTCAAGCAGGAGACCCTGTAAAATTTCTGACACATGGCTGTCCAGTCTCTTCTTAAAAACCTCCATTGATGGAGCATTGTCTGGCGTATTTAAGAAGCTTCCTTTGTCAAGTATCTCACACACTTAGACCCTCACTGTGTCAAGGACCTTGGAGTACTCATCTCTAATGATCTAAGTGCCAGAGCCCACTGTAACAGCATTGCCAAAAAGGCATTAAGAGTTGTCAACCTAACCTTGTGTAGCTTCTCCTCTGGTAATATAGTACTGCTAACCAGAGCATACAAAACCTTTGCTAGACCAATTCTCGAATGCAGCTCATCTGTCTGGAACCCGCACTGCATATTGGACATTAATACAATCAAACGAGTCCAGCGATATTTCATGAGAAAAGTCCTCTACTCCTCGGCTCACAATAGAATATCTTATGCCACCAGACTTGAAATTTTGGGCTTAGACAATTTAGAACTATTCCATCTTCGGTCTAACCTAAGCATAGTACATAAAATTATCCGCTGCAATGTCCTACCTGTCAACGATTACTTCAGCTTCAATTACAACAACATATGAGCAGCACACAATGGATACAAACTTCAGGTAAATGCTCCAAACTCAACTGCAGAAAATACAACTTCAGCAACAGAGTGGTCCATGCCTGGAATGCTCTACCTGACCCTGTGGTTTCTTCCCCAAACCCTCAAAACTTTAACCTTAGACTGTGTACTGTTGACCTCATCCCATTCCTAAGAGGTCTGTAAGGGGTGTGCATAAGCGCACCAACGTCCCTACCGTCCCTGTCCTAATGTTTCTTTTTATTCGTATCCATTTCAAGTATCCAAAATCATGTTTATACATACATATGTTGACTAATACATGCTTGATGAAATAAAAAAAATAAAAAAATAAACATAAGCTGGTCTGGTGGTCTTCAAATCATCTCAAGAAGAAACCACACACAGGACCCAAAGTCTCGAGGTCTTATCCTTTCCAGGTTGGATAAAGGAAAGTGCTTTTTCACAGCTAGCAACTGTGTCTAAGGAGGGGGTGAAAAAAACATCAAAGCCTATTCAAACATGATCTAACCCGTTTGCGATTCTGCAATTTTCTCATAACCTTTTCAAGTGAACATAGACATATTCGCGGTGCAGGCTGTGAAAAAATAAAAATTTGAAGGACACTTCAGTTTTCGCAGAAGGGACGCTGGAAGTGCACTTTCCAAAGGTTTTTTTTTGCAAAGGACTTGAACAGTTTTCTGCTCTTGTGGTGAATAAATAAGTCATCTAAAATTAGATGAGGCTCTTCGCGGAATAAGGAGCGGATTGTAACTGTAATCACCCCCCGAGACCCTCCCAAAATTGCCTCTGACTCCTTTAGATGGAATGAATTCAGCGGCAACACCGATGCAATCCTTGATTATTCGAAACCTGCTCTGACCTAGGGTTCCTGAGACAGTAAAAATCACACGCTTACTCCCCCAAACCCTCTTTTATTTAAATAGCTGTGTATTATGTTCATTCACAGCCCATAATGAGTCACAAACAGTCTGTGAAGAGTCCGACAGAAGTCTGCCACAGTCTTTCAGGGTAAGGCTGATAAGCACCCATCTTTATCTCCATTGAAACGCTGCCAGAGACCTAACTGCCAATTAGTTTTGCAAGGCCAAAGGGAGCACAGAGTCAAATGGAGCTTCTCAGAGTTAGAACCAACCACAATGAAGTAATTGCTCAGGCCCATTTGCTCCTCTTTTATGTCTTAAGGAAGGGGCCAATAATCTCCAAGCCTTACTCCCGAGTTGCCCCTTTTGTCTTAACTGTTCTTGGTTTCTGGCAGCTCTGCGCATGCACGCATTGGGAACAGGCTCCCCCTGTTCCTCTGCCTCACTGATGTCAGACTCCAGAGACTCCAAAGGCAGCACATAACTCCCAGATGGCTCTGGCTCCCTCTCTGCCTCCAATGCAGAGCCCTCATCCAAGCCTTCTCCAGACTCCAGGACTGGCCCATGTTCCTCCCCAACCTCCTCACTCTCCGATTCTGCTGCCAACTCCGCAGGCTGCCAGCAGACAACAACAAAACCAAAGTTGCATTTGATACTCAGCATTGGCTGGGATTCATCCATCATGGCTTCTTGGGTTTTTGGGGGGCAATCAATTATTGATCAGAATTGGGTTAAATGGGAGGGGGATTTATCCAGTTCCAGGACGGTAGGCAATGAAGAAATTTGCCAAGCCCAGCAATACCCCACATCTTCAAGACAGAAGTAGAGCAACTGCCCTTATTGTCTTTAGCCAGTTAGAGGGATTTTTTCTCTCCATGCATTTTATTTTATTTTATTTTACAGAATTGGTTGAAATCAGCTTTGTTCAAGGCCGAAGGCTTCACTGCTCTGTGGTTCATATAACTGTGCTTGCTATCCTCATACTAAATACAGTTTACACATGAAGTTCTTTACAGATGAACAGAGTTGGAAGGGATCTTGTAGGTCATCTTGGTCACCTTGGTCTCCCCCCCCACCCAAGCAAAAGATTCTACACCATTTCTGACCAATGGCAGTCCAGTCTCTTCTTGAAAGCGTCCAGTGATGAAGCCTCCACAACTTCCAAAGACAACTTCTGTTCCATTGGTTGATTGTTCTCATTGTCAGGAAATTTCTCCTTATTTCCAGGTTGAATCTCTCCTTGATCAGTTTCCATCCATTGTTCCTTGTCTGGCCTTCAGGTGCTTTGGAAATAGGTTGAGCCCCTCCTCTCTGTGGCAGCCCCTCAAACATTGGAAGACTGCTATCCTGTCTCCCTTGGTCCTTCTCTTCACTAGACCAGCCATGCCCAGTTTCTGCAACCGTTCCTGTAACAATTGCCCAGTTCCAGCTGACCTCTATCTATCCTTAAATGCAATTTCTTCATGCTATATTCCTAATTTTCTGCAACTGGGAAGCTTATTGTTCAAAACTGGCAGACTTTACACCAGCAATAAATCACAACCACTTAATCCTTAATTCAACAATTGGCTTGACTTGAAAGACGAATCACAGACACCATTAGACTAGCTTAGACTTCAAGAAGGATCCACGACCTAATCTTGAAGAAAGGAAACACATTAATACGACAGCTAGAGAGAGGGGGGGAGGGAGGGAGAGAGAGAGAGAGAGAGAGAGAGAGAGAGAGAGAGAGAGAGAGAGAGAGAGAGAGATATTTAGGTGTTGATGTTGAAGAACAAGTCCTCTCTTTGGGTCACTTTAGTTTGCATTTAGCTTTCATTTTTCCTCGTTTTGAGTTCATATTAAAGGTATGGGGTACTCTGGCATTATTTCAATTGGAGGTCTGTATATTGGGGGAAGGAGGAGGTTGTGGAGGACGACTGTGGGGTTCTTGATGCTTTCTGAGTTTGGCTGTTTTCTTGCAGACGTTTCATTACCAAACTAGGCAACATCATCAGTGCTACAAGGAAGTGGGGTTTGTAAGGGGGGGAGGAGGAGGAGGAGGAGGAGGAGGAGGAGGAGGAGGAGGAGGAGGAGGAGGAGGAGGAGGAAGAGGAGGAGGAGGAGGAGGAGGAGGAGGAGGAGGAGGAGAAGAGGAGGAGTGGTGGTGGTGGTGGTGGAAGACTGTGGGGTTCTTGGTGCTTTCTGAGTTTGGCTGTTTCCTTGCAGACATTTCATTACCAAACTAGGTAACAACATCCGTGCTAGTAAGCTTTGCTTTAAAGATTAATGAGCCTTCAACTCCAAAAGAATCTGGAGCAATCTCTTGTCACACACACACACAAAGATCTTTCTTACATGTTGAACTTGGCCAGCAAACAACCGATGAATATTTTTTCCGCAAGCTGCATAAACAACCCCAGTCCATCTTGCAAATGAGACAATACGTGTGTGTTTTTTTCCCCTTCCCTCATTCAGAGACGTTGTTCAAACTCTTGCATGAGTTGGCTGATATATTACAGGCTTTGGTTAGGTCATTTGTTTTTCCGCTGGACTCACGTTGCTGGAGGAACAGCTTTTGACAATCATTCGTGTCCATTAATTTCAAGAATAGACTTGCATCCACTATCAACACTCTTGGGTTGTTTTTTCCCCTGCCAAGTTGATAAAAGTACCCTCTCTACAGGTGGTCCTCAACTTACAGACAGGGTTGAACCCCAGTTTTCTGTTGCTAAACAGGGTGGTTGCTTTTATGGGAGTTGTGCACCCGTTTTACAATCTTGCTTTCCACCGTTGTTAAGTGAATCCCTGAAGTTGTTAAGCTATAACACAGTTGGGTAAGTATCAATATGGCTTCCCTATTGACTTGGCTTGTCAGAAGGTCATAAGAGGGGATCACAAAGCAGGAGGAGGAGGAGGAGGAGGAGGAGGAGGAGGAGGAGGAGGAGGAGGAGGAGGAGGAGGAGGAGGAGATGGAGATAGGGATTAAGGAGGAGGGGAAGAGGAGGAGGAGATGGGGATGAAGGAGGAGGAGAAAGAGATGGAGGAGGAAAAGGAAGACTATGGTGGAGGGGAAGAGGAAGAGGAGGAGATGATGGAGAAGGTAGTGGAGGAGGAGGAGCATATGGAGGAAGAGGAAAACTGTGGAGAAGGGGAAAGAGGAGAAGGAGATGATGGAGATGAAGGAGGAGGGGAAGGAGATAGAGGAGGAGATGATGGAGATGGGGATGGAGATGAAGGAGGAGGGGAGGAAGAAGAAGAAGAAGAGGAGGGAGAAGAAGAGGAGGAGGTGGAAGAAGAAGAGGAGGAGGAGGAAGAGGAGGAGGAGAAGGAAGTAGTTGGCTATCAACTTTATTTCCAATAATTGTTATTCAAGCATAGAGTATATAAATTCCAAACAGGCCAACGTAAACTCCACAGGGATTTTTTTTTTAGAAAAAAGAGCTCTATGCTATGTTCAAACTAAGAGAAAAAAGGCCAACTTAAATTAGGCGGATCAGGAATCAGACCAGGAGGCTAAAAATCACAATTGGCAGCAGGTGTTGGATAAAAGGACATTTTGCGAGTGGCGACAATGGCCGTTGTTTTACAGATCCTCTCAGCCCCCCCCCACCTCACCCTCTCCCGCCAGGCAACCATTTTGTGGGACCATCCCTGGCACATTTGGGGAGTTTCCAATCTTTTCCTCTGGGCCACACAGTTGCCTCTCCTCCCACAGAGAAAAGGGCAAGAAGCTACGGTGGCCACCCTTGAAACAACGCTGCGAGATGCACTCCCATCATTTACAACCCATCTCTCGCTTCTGGCATTCCTCTCCTCTGAAATACGACTAATAAATTATCTGTTTCAAGATAAAAGTTGGATTAGGAAGCTTCCCCTGCAAAAACCGAGAAGTTATTGATTACAAGCGCTCCCTTTTATTACGCGCAGAGAGCAATTTTGCAAGAGGCTGCCTTGCAGAGGGGAAAACGGGATGACTGATTTATAAGCGCTGCTGACTTTGTTCGTAATTTAGTGAACCAGTGTTGACTTTGGAAAGCTACACGCTCACCACACAGGGCTGGAACTTTTATTTTTAATTAATGTTTGTTGAAGAATTGTATATATTTTTACAGAGTAGAAACAGGGCAAATATAAAGAAGGGGGAGGAATATCAAGAAAAAAGAAGGAAGGAAAGAAAGAGAGAGAGAGGAGGGAGAAGAGAGAGAAAGAAAGAAAGAAAGAAAGAAAGAAAGAAAGAAAGAAAGAAAGAAAGAAAGAAAGAAAGAGATGAAGGAAGGAAGGGGGAGAGAAAGGGAGGGATGAAAGAAAGAAGGAAAAAAGGAAGAGCAATAGCAATGCACTTAGACTTATATACCACTTTACAGTGCTTTACAGCCCTCTCTAAGCAATTTACAGAGTCAGAAAGAGAAAGAAAGAAAGAGAGAGAGAGAGAGAGAGAGATGAAGGAATGAATGGAGGGAGGCAGGGAGGAAGGGAGAGAAGGAGGAAAGGAAGGAAGGAAAGAAGGAAGGAAAGAAAGAAAAAGAAAGAAAGAAAGAAAGAAGGGATAGAGAAAAGAAAAAGATGAAGAAAGGGAGGGAGGGAGGGAGAGAGAGAGAGAAAGGGAGGGAGGGAGGGAGGGAGAAAGAAAGAAAAAGATGAAAAAAGGGAGGGAGGGAGAGAGAGAGAGAAAGGGAGGGAGGGAGAAAGAGAAAGGAAGAAAAAGATGAAGGGAGGGAGGGAGAGAGAGAGAGAGAGAAAGTGACGAAGGAAGGAAAGATAGAAAAGAAGCAGCTTTTGATCATTGCAACAGTAATAAATGCAATTCTGTTTTATCCTCTCGTTCTAAATTTGTATTATGGCTTCCTTCGTTCAATATTCTATCCTTTCTAATCTTTAAAGTCATAAATCACACATTCATTTTTTCCCCCGTTTTCAGAGGGGAAAATCCGTTCAGGGTTTCCAGTTACTAACTCAATGCAGCAGCCTTTTAAAATTACACCCTCCTCACCCTACCCCTGATGGCTTGGTTCCAACTTCCTTCCTTGCGAGATGCACTCTGTGCGGAGAGCATGCAACATAACGGAGGGCTGTAGTTTTGAGGGTATGCACAAGGCCAGTATAATTGGCAAAAAATCAACTGGATAACAGAATAACAGAGTTGGAAGGGACGTTAGAGATCTTCTAGTCCAACCCGCCACTCAAGCAGGAGGCCCCGTACCTTTCCAGACAAACGGCTGTCCAATCTCTTCTTAAAAATCTAAGCAAAGCTGTTGTTAAGTGAGTTTTGCTCACTGCCACAGTTGTTAAGTGAATTGCTGCCATTGTTGAGTCACTAAGACGGTGAATGTGGCTTTCCCCATTGACTTTGCTTGGCTGGGAAAGTTAGAAATGGGATCACATGACCCCAGGACATAGCAACCATCATAGGTACATGCCAGTTGCCAAGCACCTGAATTTTGATCACGTGACCTCCTGGGAATGCTGCAAGGGTCATAGGCAGGGGTGAAATCCAGCAGGTTCTGACAGGTTCTGGAGAACCGGTAGCGGAAATTTTGAGTAGTTTGGAGAACCAGCAAATGCCATCAATGGCTGGCCCCAGAGTGGGGAGGGAATGGGGATTTTGCAGTATCCTTCCCTTACCACACCCACAGAACCGGTAGTAAAAATAAACTGAATTTCACCACTGGTTGTAAGTGCGAAAAACATCAGTCATCAGTCACTTTTCCAATGCCGTTGTAAATTTGAGCAGCAACTAAACAAACCATTGTAAGTCAAGGACTACCTGTCGTTGCAGCTCCCCACACTGAGCATATTTAACAGAGTAACAGAGTTGGAAGGGACCTTATAGGTCATCTAGTCCAACCCCCCGCTCAAGCAGGAGACCCTACACCAATTCTGACAGATGGCAGTCCAGTCTCTTCTTGAAAGTCTCCAGTGATGAAGCTACCATAACTTCCGAAGGCAACTTCTGTTCCATGGGTTGATTGTTCTCACTGTCAGAAATTTTCTCCTTATTTCCAGGTTGAATCTCTCCTTGAACAATTTCCATCCATTGTTCCTTGTCTGGCCTTCGGGAGCTTTGGAGAATAGCTTGACCCCCTCCTCTCTGTGGCAGCCCCTCAAATATTGGAAGACTGGTCTCCTGTCTCCCTTGGTCCTTCTCTTCACTAGACTAGCTATGCCCAGTTCCGTAGAACTTAGAAAAAAGTATGATTCCTTAGAAACAAGTATAATTCCTTAGAAACAAGTATGATTCCTTAGAAACAAGTATGATTTTGCTGGCTGTCCAGGAAAGAGCAGGTTTTCTCCCTCACCAGGAGGTCCTTGAGTAATCAGAGTCCAAGAGAAAAATCCTATTTCAAAGTGTGAAGAACTGTCACCCTCCCCTCCTTCAAACTTCCCTTAAAAATACACTTCCCCATTCATTGCAGGGACACTTAAAGACGCTCCCCGATTGGCAATTTTGAAAAGCGAATTGGTTGTGAATTTGCAACAAGAACTCAGCATCCAGCTGACCTGGTCTGATCTCAAAACAAGCTCAGTGGAGTGAGATGGAGACAACTCCATCACACTAGAGAGCAAAGTGGGGCAGGAGCCGCTGAGTTCCCCCTCGCAAAGCGATCTATCCATATTGCGGATCATCCGGGGAATAGAAGGTGGGGGGGACGGGGAGATAAAATTTTTACAGCAGAATCCTTTTGACCCGCAATGTTTGGAATTGCCCAATCCATCAAAGTCCTTGGAGAAGACAGATTATTCACTGATTTGAGCCTGAAGCTCAGAATGAGGAAGGAAGGAAGGGAGGGAGGGAGGGAGGGAGGGAGGGAGAAATAATGGAAGGAAAGAGAAGAGAAGGACAGGACAGGAAAGGAGAAAAAGGAATGGGAAGGAGAAGGAGAAGGGGAAGGGGAAGGAGGGAGGGAGGAAAAGAGATGGATAGATATAAGATACAGTAGATATGAAGATATAGATAGATAGATAGATAGATAGATAGATAGATAGATAGATAGATAGATAGATAGATAGATAGATAGATAGATAAGGGAGGGAGGAAAAATGGAAGGGAAGAGAAAGAAAGGGAAGGAAGGGAAGGAGGGAAGGAAGGGAAGGAGGAAAGAGGGAGGGAGGGGGAGACAGAAGATGGAAAGGAAGGAGATTGGAAGGAGAAAAGGGAAGGGGGAAGAGAAGGGGGGAGGAAGGGAAAGAAATTGATAGAAGATAGATGGAGGAAGGAAGGAAGGAAGGAAGGAAGGAAGGAAGGAAAGAAAGAAAGAAAAAGAAAGAAAAAGAAAGAAAAAGATAGATAGATAGATAGATAGATAGATAGATAGATAGATAGATAGATAGATAGATAGATAGATAGATAGATAGATAGATAGATAGATAGATAGATGATAGATGATAGATGATAGATGATTGGATGGATGGATGGATGGATGGATGGATGGATGGATGGATGGATGGATGGATGGATGGATGGATGGATGGATGGATGGATGGATGGATGGATGGATGGATAGATGGATAGATGATAGACAGACAGACAGACAGACAGACAGACAGACAGATGATAGATAGGATTAAGTGAAACAGGCAAGTGACATTTGATTGGGCCATAATCCTCTCTATTCTGCAAGGGGAAACCAAGGACGAAGGGTGCAAACTGAATCTTGCCCAGCCCTTGGAAATCACACCTTGTCAGGATTGACTTAGAGTTTATAAACTCACAATATTGGTCCAACTTCTCCCCGGAGTTGATCAGCTCAGCAAATGTTGACACAGCGCTGCCTTCTGCTTCAAATAGAATACTATATATTTGGGGGGGGGGGCAAAGGAATATATGCATCCAAGCAGACGCAAGCTCTGCTGAAGCTGGAGATACAGTTGGACTCAGATCAAAAGTTGACACTATGGCCACCCCAAGACCACTGAATGGGGGGACACAGACCCCATCAATTGCAGAGACACTTTGCTTTCAGAAAAGAAAGAAACTTTCTTGACAGAATAAAAACTCTTTGCTTCCAGAAAAGCTGTAGCTAAAAGTGAAAGAAAGAAAGGAAGAAAGGAAGAAAGAAAGAAAGAAAGAAAGAAAGAAAGAAAGAAAGAGGAAGGAAGATAAGAAGGAAGAAAGAGAGAGAGAAAGAAAGGAAGGAAAGAAAGAAAGAAAAAAGAAAGAAAAGAAAAGAAAAAAGAAAAGAAAGATAGGAAGGAAGGAAGGAAGGAAGGAAGGAAGGAAGGAGAGAAAGAGAGAGAAAAGAAGGAAGGAAGGAAGGAAGAGGAAAAAGAAAAGAAAGATAGGAAGGAGAGAAAGAGAGAGGAAAAAAGAAAGAAAGGAAGGAAGGAAGGAAGAATGAACTGGGAAACCCTTGGCTTAATTATTGAGGTGATGTTGGCGTGATAGAAACATCTCCCTCAGTTCCATGTAGCTGCAGGCAGCGGAGAAATTTATTTTTATAAGCTCTGTAAATACTCTTTATACTTAAGTCCATCCTGACGGGCTTTTTTTCCCCCTGTCAAATTTCTCCTTACAGGTGGGGAGATGGAATGCCCCATTTTCCTCTGTGAGAAAATAGACAGGATTTATTATTTATTCATCAAAAGAAGACCTTGTAGCGAGTGCTTTAGACTGCATTCATACATCACCATGAACCAGGAGATACAAGCTGGTTTGCTTTTGGGTATAGAGTGATGTAGCCCTTCTAGACAGATCCAGATTTTCTCCTGGCTCTGCCTATAAGTTTGGAGTGGGGCGTGCAGAGCCTCCATTACAGAGGTTGGGGTGCCCTTGGGGTGGGAAAAGGTTGCACATGGCATCCCAAAAAGTGATTGGCCATATTTGTTTAAAGTGTCCAAGTGTCCTCTGTATTGAGTTCCAGAACAAATCATGAATCCTACTCCAATCAGGCTATCTATCTATCTATCTATCTATCTATCTATCTATCTATCTATCTATCTATCTATCTATCTATCTGTGGTGGGTCCCAGATCCCGTTGCAACCGGTACGGTGCAATGGGGCCGGGCGTCCACCACATGAACGCACACAGCATGCACATACGTTCTTACCGCCCACGATGCTCTGTGATGCCTCTGCAACGTTCCAGCTGCTCAGTGGAGCATCGCGCAGGCGCCGTATGCTCCATGCACAGAAGCCCCAAAAACCTCAAATACCACTAAGGAACGTGGGCGGGCAGGTGGGCCCTCCGGAGCACTGTACCGGAACGGTACCTGGTGCTCCCAGCAGGAACCGGTACGCCCGTACCGAGGCATACCGGTTGTAACCCGCCGCTGCTATCAATCAATCTATCTATAAATAAATGGCTCTGTGTGTGTGTGTGTGTGTGTGTGTTCCAGCATAACTCTGGAACGCCTTGAGCAATTTCAACCAAACTTGGTACACAGATGACTTATTCTCTGGAAACAAATAATGTGGGGGTAAGACACCCCTAAATTCCTTGGGGGGGGGGGTTCTGTTAAGATACAGCCTGTTGTGCCTTAAATGGATTCTATTGTACTGCTGTAAAATGGATTATACGATACAGTACTGTGGAGTTGCCATTGTAACAACTTCACAGGTGGCCAGAGTGCATGTGTGCACTGGAAACTGGAAAATCATCTTCCTGTGCATGTGCACCAGGCAGCTGCTTTCTCCTTAGTTCTAAGTTGCTTCTCTCCTTGATTAGTTTCCATCCATTGCTTCTTGTCCTGCCCTCAGGTGCCTTGGAGAATAGCTTGACTCCCTCTTCTTTGGGGCAGCCCCTGAGATATTGGTACACTGCTATCATGTCTCCCCTAATCCTTCTTTACATTAAAGAGGAATCGAGCAGAATGTTTCCCAGTCATCAGCTGAAGTACTACTTCTAAAAAAAAATGGCATAACGTGGAATTAGAAAGAAGATGACGGGGCAGGACTGCCAGTTCAGCAGAAACAACCTATACTTAGATGAGGCAGGGATGGGGTCAGACAAAGGACGAGGGTTTGGAATCCATCTGGACAATTATGTCTATTGTTTTCAGAGGGTCAACAAATCAAGAGTGGTGTTAGGCTAATGAGGAATGACATTCAGAAACAGGACTCCGAAGCTGGGCTTTGCCCCAGAGGCACAGATTCATAGCACCCAGCCTGTGCCAACCCAAAACCTCCTTCCCTTCTAGACCTGCCAGGAAGAAGTCTATCTAGGCTGCTGAAGTGATCTTTAATCAAGAGGGAGGGAGGGAGGGAGGGTTCACAGTGCTTTTACAGCCCTCTCAACGGGGTTTACAGAGTCAGCCTCTTGCCCCCAACAATCTGGCTCCTCATTTTACTGACCTTGGAAGGATGGAAGGCTGAGTCAACCTTTAGCCACACAGGACTGAACTTCTGGCAGTGGGCAGAATTAGCCTGCAATACTGCATTATAACCACTGTGCAAGGAAGGAAGGAAGGAAGGAAGGAAGGAAGGAAGGAAGGAAGGAAGGAAGGAAGGAAGGAAGGAAGGAAGGAAGGAAGGAAGGAAGGAAGGAAGGAAGGAAGGAAGGAAGGAAGGAAGGAAGGAAGGAAGGAAGGAAGAATATAGATTATAAGCCAGAAATAGTACCAGAGAAGTATGATAAATGGAATATATATTTAATGTTATATGTTTTGACAGCAGCAAGAATTGTATTTGCACAGCACTGGGAAAATGAAGAAGATGTAATTTAAAAAATTCTAGACTGCGCAGAAATGGACAGATTGACATTAAAGATGAAAAAAAGAATATTTTCAAACATGGGACTTGTTTTACCATGGTTGGATGGTTGGATAATAGAGGTAGAAATTAGGAACTGGAAAAGTACTATTATGTAAGCAAATTGATTCAGACAATACGCTATTCACAAAGCACGTTTGTAAAGAAAAAAATTTGTAAAGAGAAAATGCATAAATAAACTGTTAAAAAAGGAAGGAAGGAGGGAGGGAGGGAGGGAGGGAGGGAGGGAAGGAAGGAAGGAGGGAGGGAAGGAAGGAAGGAAGGAAGGAAGGAAGGAATACAGATGTAAATTAACAGAGTTGGAAGCAGAGGTAGTATTCTGCCAGTTCGCCCAGGTTCCTTAGCTAAGAATATCAGTACATTCCTCCATTATCAGAAAAATGGCTGGCCACCTCCCTTGTTTATCAAAGATTCTCACCATGGGAATTCAGAAATCCCTCCCTCCCCACCAACTGAGAGAGAAAGTGCAGAAGCATCAAATAGCTGAGATATCTGTAACAGAATCCCTTTTTCCAGATGATAAATCTAACCATGGTTATCGGTTTGTGGTCATCCGTTTTTCCCTCCCCAGCTACAACTGGAACCAACCAGAAACTTTTGAGATGGAAGAAACCGTTCATCGTCTTTTTGCTATCCATAAAATTCTAGCTGGATGACCGGCCTCGAAATATGAGAAGTTATTTTGAACTCTCAACTCATGGAAACCACCCCACCAGGTATAACTTGGACAAGTTAGTTAGGTCAGGTGTGCCTCCATTCAAAACCTAAGAAAGGAAACCCCCAACTCCAAGTTGATAAAGAAGAGGTACTTTTACTGGGTCTGAAATGATAGCAATAGCACTTAGACTTATACACCGCTTTACAGTGCTTTACAGCCGGTGGTGAAATTCAACAATTTTCCCTACCGGTTCTGTGAGTGTGGCTTGGTGCACGTGACTTGGAGGACATGTGACCAGGTGGGCGTGGCTGTACAAGTGACTCACGCACAACGTAAAAGCAGCTGGACTTCACACAAAATGGCCCCTGCAACAGGCAGGAACCTCACAGACAATCAGGCACAGCTGATTGTTGCACAGCTGATTGTGGGAACTTTTTAAAAACTTTTTTAAAGCATTTTTTTTACTACTAGTTCGGGCAAATGTAGCATTTTTTTTTAAAGAAAGTTTTTATTTTTAGACAGACATAGACAAAGAAAACATAAAACAAAAGGCCATCTTCCATTACGAACAGTGTCTCGATTGGTTACAAGGTTTTTGTGCATCCTTTCCATAGTCATCACTAACAATTTATATGAAATCACATATTATCAAATCAAATATATTTGTATACATTATTATCATTGTACCTCATTTATTTGACTATCACTATTATTCCTTCATTTTAAATGAGATATTCTAGGTATTGGATTCATTTATATTATAACAATTCATTACATCATCTTCAATCTATCCAATAATAATATATCTTTATGTTATATTCTGTATCATTCTATTATTTTTGTATTTATAACATTCTCTAACATCTTTCATTTCTATGTTTTTTTATCTAATCACTGATAAAATAGATCCCATATCTTATAAAATTGTTTATCTTCCTGTTCTCTAATTTCAAATGTCAATTTAGTCATTTCAGCACATTTCATTATTTTGTGAATAACTTCCTCCTGCATTGGTATTTTTTCATTTTTACAATTTTTAGCAAATACAATTCTAGCTGCTGTTAACACATTTACAATCAAATATTTCAATTCTCTATTGTATGTTTCCAGTATGATTCCCAATAAAAAGATCTCTGGTTTAAAGTCTATATGTTTTTGTATCATTTTTTTCCAACCAAGTGTGGATTTTAGTCCAATATCTTTTAGGTTCTATGCAGGGCGAATGTAACATTTTTTACTACTGGTTCGGGGGAACTGGCCCGAACCAGTAGGATTTCATTCCTATTTACAGCCTTCTCTAAGTGGTTTTACAGAGTCAGCCTATTGTCACCCCAACAATTTGGGTCTCCATTTTACCCACCTCAAAAGGATGAGAGGCTGAGTCAACCTTGAACCTGGTGAGATTTGAACTGCCAAATTGCAGGCAGCCGGCAGTCACAGAAGTAGTCTGCAGTACTGCTCTCTAACCACTGCCCCGCTGAGCAGCAAAAGGAAAACAAGATCTGAAGCAAAAGGCACGAAAGTTGCATATTGAAAGCATCCCCAAATCCCTCCCCCCACCCCAAGGACCCAGGCTGAATGTCCAATCCCCAACCCATATCATCAAAATGTCATCAAAAATGCAGAAGAAAGAATGTTCTTTCTGCGCCAGCTCAGAAAGTTCAAACTGCCCAAAGAGCTGCTGATTCAGTTCTACAGAGGAGAACTACATGCGGGTTGGCGACCCCCCCGGGGGAGGGCCTTCTCTGTTGCAGCTCCGGCCCTCTGGAACGACCTCCCCATTGAGATCCGGACCCTTACTACCCTCCCGGCCTTCTGTAAAGCTACTAAGTCCTGGCTGTTCCGGCAGGCCTGGGGCTGTTGAAGTATCCAGCCCCACTTTAATTGTGAATGTTGTTGTATATTAAATTTTGTATTGTCTTATTTATCCCCCTTCCTTTTTTTATTGTAAGCCGCCCGGAGTCCTTCGGGAGTGGGCGGCATACAAAACTAATAAACTAAACTAAATTAAACTAAACTAAACTAACTCTGCACCTCCATAACTGTCTGGTTTGGCTCTGCAACCCAACAAGACAGACACAGACTTCAGAGGAGAATCAGAGCTGCAGAAAAACTACAATTACTACCAACCTGCCTTCCATTGAGGACCTGCACACTGCAGGAGTCAAAAAGAGGGCTGTGAAAGTATCTACAGACCCCTCGCATCCTGGACACAAATTGTTTCAACTCCTACCCTCAAAATGACACTATAGAGCACTGCACACCAGAACAACTAGACACAAGAACAGTTTTTCCCCGAACACCATCTCTCTGCTAAACAACTAATTCCCTCAATACTGTCAAATTATTTACTAAATCTGCATTACTATTATTCTTCTCTTCCTTCATTTATTTGTTTCCTAATATAATTTGATTGTTTATTAGTAACGTATGACTAAGTCAATGGTGGGATTCAACTAAATTAACAACCGGTTCTCTGCCCTAATGATCAGCTGGGTAGGCGTGGCTCAGTGGTCATGTGACTGCATGGGTGTAGCCATCTCAATGTGACTCATGTCGACGGGCACTTCGCCTTAGCTGTTACAACGTAATAAAGGTTAACCGGAGAAGCGGTTTCTGTAAGCAGGGCAATAAAGATGATGCTAGAAACAACACCAGAATGTTTCCTTCCTGCCTTCCTTACAGGATTAGCCCTATAAAATGGAAAAAAACAAAAGGAGATTTCTTCCAACAACCGGTTCTCTGAACTGCTTAGAAAGTTAGCAACCGGTTCTCCCAAATAGGTGAGAACTGGCTGAATCCCACCACTGGACTAAGTGTTGTATCATATGATTCTTGATGAATGTATTCTATTTTATTTTTCTTTATGCACACTGAGAGCATCTGCACCAAAGACAAATTCCTTGTGTGTCCAATCACACTTGGCCAATAAAGAATTCTATTCTGTTCTGTTTTCTTATTCATTCTATATTCTATTCTATTCCATTCCATTCTATATGGTGTTAAAACTAGGACTGAGACTGAGGCCTGATAGCAAGCAAGCATCAAACAGGCTGACAAGTTGACTTATACAAGACAAGAACTCAGCAATGGAGTTGTGCAGATGTTACGCCCTTTCAGCTGGTTAAAAAGGCATGCTGGGATGCCATTCATTAAAAAAAAAACTGCCTTCCATGCAATCACAAGGCAAGGAAGGGAGAACAACCACAGAAAATTAAAATCAATACCTGTGTTCTTAATTTACCCCACCCTCCTGCCTGAGAGTCAGCATCTGCAGCAAATCAATTAGTAATCCTATTATATTGCAGATGACAGAAAATATGTCTATTGAACCAGATGCCCACAACTTCTCCTCCCATAACAAAGCAGAGACAATACTGGAGGCCTTGTTTCTACTATCACAGCCTCTTGCCAAGATCTGAGGATTTGTAAGAAACCAGCTCATTTAACAACCATATTACTAGAGAGCTATATTTTTTATCAATAAATCTCTCTCTCTTTTGCTTTCTCTTTATCTCACTCCTGTTCTCCCTCTTTCTCTCTTCTCTTTTCTCTCTCTCTTTTTCTCCTCTTTTTGCTCTCTCTCTCTTTCATTTTTTCTTTTTCTTTCCCTTTTTTCTATCTCTCTCGCTCTTTCTTTCTGTCTTTGTCTCCCTTCTTTTTTTCTCTTTTTTCTCTTCCCTTTTTGTTCTGTCTCTCTCTTGCTTTCATTTTTTTTCTTTCTCTTTCCCTCTTTATCTCTATCTGTTTCTTTGTCTCCCCTTTTCTCTCATCTTTTCTCTTTTTGCTCTCTCTTTCATTTATTCTTTCTTTCTTTCCCTCTTTCTGTCTGTCTCTCATTTTCTCTTTCTCTCCCTTTTTCTCCCTTTTTTCTTCTTTTTGCTCTCTTTTTCTCTTCTCTTTATTCTCTCTCTCTTTCATTTTTTTCTTTCTTTTTTTTTCTTTCTCTTTCCCTCTTGCTCCCTCCCTCCCTCTCTTTCTCTCTCTTTCACTCTGTCTCTCTTTTCTCTCTCTCTCTCTGTCCTTCTCCCTCCCTCTCTCTATATTTTAATTTAATATTTCCAGAAGCTCACGTTCTTTTTCAGACAAATATTCAAAAACCAAAAGGGAGAACAATTAAATTTTGATCAGAGAAAAATGGGCACTGTTTGACTTCATTCAAACATCCTAAATTGACTTTGATAGGTTTTGGAAATTGGCTTCTACAGAAATCCAATCCAAGTTCTTTTTTTAAAAAAACATACCCAACTCTCCTTATGCTGCATTAAATTAAACATGTATTGAAACTTTTAACTCTTAAGACCAATTTCATCTTTGATATTTCTATAGTTGTCAAGCACTTGATCGCTGCCTAAAACCCAAAGCAACTGATTTTTCCAAAAATGATTCTCATAGTCTACATACCGTACTTTTCAGAATATAAGATGCCCCCCTAAAAGAGGATGGAAATGTTGGTGTGTCTTATACACCGAATACAGCCATTTTTTTGGACTCTGAAAACGCTGCCTCATACTTCCTGTTTTCGCCAAAACAGATTTGTTTTTCACAAAAATGGGGTCTGCAGAGTGCTCCTGGGGGCCGGGGAGGGCAAAAAAAAATTCTTATTTAACTTTTCCAAATCTTGGGGCATCTTATACTCCGGTGTGTCTTATTGTCCGAAAAATACGGTATTTAGCAAGATTGATTAAGGTAAGGTTTCAAGAATTTCACCAACTCAATTCTTTTCCCTTTGCAACTAACAGCCACATACATGAGAGTAGAGGGTTCCTTGGCTTTTTCACAGCTTACCTGTGAAACCTGTGAGAATTAAGGAATTTGCAAATGACGGTTTGTAGAATAACCTCCTGAATTTTCTTTTATTTTATTTTTTGTCGGTTGGAGAATCACACTTCATGGAAACGTAGAGTGACCCCCTGCAGTTTTTTATCACCGAAAGTGGGGGTGGAATACTGAAAGATTAATCATCACTTACCAGTTGATGCTTCATATGGATGGTGATGAGGGGAGAACTTGACAGATTGTGAGACAGAGTTGGGGATGGCTCCATTGTCAAGGAGATAAGATAGCTCGTAGCAAAAATTGTACACTCCTTGCAGGCAGCAGCTTCAGGAATTCTGGAAAATTAAAGCAACAGCTTATTAGTGACCTGTTACTTATTTTGTTTCATCAGACACCCATCATTATTTGGGGAGGGAGGGAGGAAAGACAATGGGCAGGAAGAAATGAAGATGGGAGATGAGAATGAGAGGGACGGAGGGAGGGAGAAGGGAGGAAAGAAGGAAGGGAGGAAAGAAGGAAGGAAGGAGATGAGAATGAAAGGGAGGAAGGGAGGGAGAAAAGAAAGACAATGGGAAGGAAGAAATAGGAGATGAAAATGGGAAAGAAGGAAGGAAGGAAGGAAGGAAGGAAGGAAAGATGTGAATGGGAGGGGGAAGTAGAGAGGGAGGAGATGAGAATGGGGGGAGGGAGGGAGGGAGGGAGGGAGGAAGGAAGGAAGAAAAGATGCGAATGGGAGGGAAGTAGAGAGTGAGAAGATGAGAATGGGAGAGCGGGAGGGAGGAAAGAAGGAAGGAAAAAATGAGAATCAGAGGAAGGGAGGAAGGAAGAACAATAGGAAGGAAGGAAGGAAGGGAAGAAGGAAGGAAGGAAGGAAGGAAGGAAGGAAGGAAGGAAGGAAGGAAGGAAGGAAGGAAGGAAGGAGAGAATGGGAGGGAGGGAGGAAGAAAACAAGAAAGGGAGGAGGAAGGGATGTAGGGGCAGGGCAAGGCAGGGAAGGGAAGAGAAGGGAACATCTCCAAAACGTGTAGGTATGACAGCACATGCAAATAATATTAAAGACACCAATCTTTGTGATCACAATGAGAATTATGCAGCCCAAATCTATATTTATTTCTAAAGTGTAAAATCCCAGCCGCTTAGAGAGACAGAGTGATGGAAGATTCAGGCACCACCAACCCACTGTTTCAGTGCTTTATGAATGTCCATAACAACCAAGAGGCAGAGGTCAGGTAGCAGAACACAAAATTCATCCCCCGTGGAAAGAAAATGTCACGCTCACTCAGATTAGCCCAACTATTGCTCTCAAGAAGACCAACAAGGCAGTTCCCTTTGAGTAGCATCAGTTGTCCTTGAGTGAAGTCCAAGAACTTCCAGTTTAGAAGACTTTCTTCAGTTCTACTCAAATCCCAGAAGAATATTTGGGATACTCTGCTTATGAATGTGCTGACCATTCTCAGAAATTTGGATACTTTGATTTATGGATACTCCATCACGGGAGGGTTTTAAGAAGAGCCACTGGACAGCCACTTGTCTGAAATGGTATAGTGCAGGTGTCTGCAACCTGCAGCTCCGGAATCGCATACGGCTCATTGGGCCCGGTGGTGCGGCTCCCTGTTGGGTGATCCCACCACTGGCTGGCCTCGCCCCCCCCCCCAGTGACTCCTTGCCTGGCCTGAGAAGGTAAGGGCAATGGTGGGGGATGGAGAGGTATATGTGTGTGAGAGAAAGAGAGATGGAGGGAGGTAGAGATACAGAGTTATGTTAAGACTTTTGTGGTTCCAGGTGTTTTTTAACAACTGGTGCTCTGCCCTAATAACCTGCTGGGTAGGCATGGCTAGAGTAGTCATGTGACTGGATGGGAGGGAGTGATGTCATTGGCCACACCCACTCAGGTTTTCTTTTCTGTGGGAAATGGGTCCAAATGGTTCTTTGAGTGTTTAAGGTTGCAGACCCCTGGTATAGGGTCTCCTGCTTGATCAGGGGATTGGACTAGAGGACCTCTAAGGTGCCTTCCAGCTGTATTCTGGTTGATTGATTGACTTCTACAGGACCTCCGAGAGAGTTTTGCTTGCTTTGAACCATTTTACAGATCCTGAAAACAGGTTGCTTTGATCTTCCAATTGGATCTGGAGCAACGTTTTACCTACAGACACGGATGGAGGCATCTGAGCTGCTTTTACAACCTTAGTTGGTTCAACTGTATTTCTTGCCTTCCTATATGGAACCTGGAGAAAGGCACAGAAGTTCCCCCCCCCCTTTCTCTTATTAAAAGAAGTAACCCCCTTCATTGGACTTCTTAAACTCTCTAAGAAGGCCTTATGATAGTGTCAGGCCTGGAAGCCATCCTCTGCATTGGGCCTTCCGGCCTGCCATGTTTAATGCTGTGGGGAAATGGGAGGGGGGATTGTATGGAGTATGGGAGAGATATAGTCAAAATAACATTCCTTTCTCAGAGAGTCAAGGACATCTTTCCCTGCATCTGGAGTGGTGTGACTGGGAGGCATCTCCAGTTGGGACGGTGCCTGATTGGGCCATGGGATGGACACATGCGGGTGCTGGGCAGAGACTTGGACTTTCTTTTGGGTGGGAAAAACCCGGAAGCTTTCAGATTCAGGTTTTCCCAGATGTGTCAATAGGACCTCTTTAATAAAATGGAATTTTGAGGAAACTCAAGCCTCGGAGTTTTCTTTCGTTGGGGGTGTTACTTGGAACCCTGACAGACAGGGGTGTCAGACTCAAGGCCCGGGGGCCGGATTTGGCCCATGGGGTGCTTAGATCTAGTCCACAGGGCTCTCCTGGAAACAGCAAAGGTCCAGCTTGGGGCACCTCTGGCAGCAAAAAATGGAGCTTAGGATGTGGCCCTCGAGAGAGCCATTTTCACTGGCAGAGGGTTACAGGAGGCCATCGCAGCCGGAAACTGTGCTCGGGAGCCCGTTTTCATTGGCAGTGCATTCAGGCCACCACAGGCGCCCCCGAACACGGCATCATGCTGGCCATGCCCACCCTGGCCATGCCCGCCCACCCCCTGAGATCAAGCACAACTCTGATGCGGGCCTCAATGAAATCAAGTTTGACACCACTGCCTTATGAGGACAAAATCTGAACGCCACACACCTTCAGCACCTAGGAATAAATCGATACAAAGACTCTGGAAAAAAAATTTCCACCAAGAGCTGAAGTTTTCTCGAGATAATTTCCCTTTCTTTATCTCCCCCCACCTCCCTCAAATTATTCTTTCGGTCCATTATTTATTGACCAGTGGCTCAGTGGCTAAGACACTGACCTTATCAATTAGAAAGGTTGGCAGTTTGGCGGTTCAAATCCCTACTGTCGCATAACGGAGTGAGCTCCCATTACTTGTCCCAGCTTCTGCCAATCTAGCAGTTCAAAAGCATATAAAAAATGCAAGTAGAAAAATAGGGACCATCTTTGGTGGGAAGGTAGCAGCGTTCCGTGCGCCTTCGCCATTGAGTCATGCCGGACACATGACCACGGAGACGTCTTCGGACAGTGCTGGCTCTTCGGCTTTGAAACGGAGATGAGCACCCCCACCCTAGAGTTGGGAACGACTACCACAGATGTGTGAAGGGAACCTTTACTTTATGAAAGAGACCCATCATGTCCCAGGAAAAAAATGTTTCCTTCTCAGGGGTACCATAAATTTAAACCAGGATGCTGAGAGAAACCAAACAGGCACAAGCTGTGATTAGAAAGCCAGCCAGCCAGGATATTTTTCTTAGCTGGATGGAGCAGTTGACAAGCAAAGTTTAAATAATCGAATTACCATCTGCCTCTTTCTATTTCCCACCCAGGAGGTTTAGACTTTGCTCCACTAGCTTCACTCCCGGATGATGTCTGGTGTTTTTTGTTGTTTTTTGGTGACATTTCCCATCCAGATTTTTCTGGACTTTCAAGAAGGCCAATCTACCCTTTTGCAAATGAGCTGAAAAGTGAGGATTTTCTATCAACTGTCATGGCGGGAAAAGGCTTAAAGGGTTTTGACGAGGTACAGAAAAAGCCTCCAAATAAAAGCTAGAAAAATCGGATCCTGGCCAAGAAAAGGGGCATTTAAAGAAAAAGAGTTGAGTTGGTCATTAGTCTGCTTTGCAGATATCAAAATATATGCTGTTTATCTGGGGTCAGGGGAAAGATTTTCCAATGGGGAATCTAATTGAATCTCAAAAAAAGGATTAGCATCACCCAGTCTTCTTCAAATGACAACCTGCTGAATCCTTGGCTGGAAGGGACCTTGGAGCTCTTTTCATCCAAAACAGGAGTCCTTATAAAATCCAGGGCAATGGATGCCCAATATTTTCATGGAAAACTCAACCATAGCTCCAGGAGGCAAATTGATCCATTGATTAATTGCTATAAAATGACATCCTGTGTCCTCTTCACGAATGCTATCATGTCTCCCCTAAGTCTTCTCTTCATTAAGCTAGACCAGTGATGGCGAAACTTCTCAGCACTCAGGGCCCAAACCGAAACACGTCTGCAACCGCTCACATGCATGCGTGTCAGAAACCAGAAAACTAGCTGGCTAGGCTGTGCATCCCTGCTTTTGGGGCAGTTTGGGGGCCATTTTCAGGTCTTGTTTTTCACGCTGCTTTTGGCCTGAAAAATGGCCTGAAAACAGCCAAAAAAAACCAGCCTGAAAATGGCTTGAAAAATGGCCTGGGTTTTTTGGCTGTTTTTGGCCATTTTCAGGCACCTGTGAAGACCAACTGGCCAGCGCGCATGTACACACCGGAAACCGGAAGAGCAGCTGGTGAGGGTGCGTGTGCCCCCAGAGGGGGCTCTTCATACCATTTCTGGCACCCATGCAATAGGTTCACCATCACAGAGCTAGACATATGGCAAATCTAGACAACATCCTAAAAAGCAGAGACATCACCCTGCCAAAAAAAAAAGTGCCTATAGCCAAGGCGATGGTTTTCCCCAGTTGCAATGGATGGCTGCGAAAGTTGGACCCTAAGGAAGGCTGAGCACCAAAGAATGGAGGCCTTTGAACTCTGGTGCTGGAGAAGACTCCTGCATTGAGTCCCTTGGACTGCAAGGCGATCCAACCGGTCCGTTGTAGAGGAGATCAACCCTGACTGCTCTTTGCAACGCCAGATCCTGAAGGGGAAACTCAAAGAATGAGAAGGAAGGACTCCCTGGAGAAGAGCCTCATGCTGGGAACGATGGAGGGCAAAAGAAGGGCACGGCAGAGAATGAGGTGGCTGGATGGAGTCATCGAAGCAGCCAGTGTGAGCTTAAATGGGCTCCAGGGAATGGTAGAGGACAGGAAGGCCTGGAGGAACATTGCCCATGAGGTTGCAATGGGTCAAACATGACTTTGCAACTAACAACAACAACAACACCTAGTCATCGTATGGTTTAGCTCTAGTCTCCTAATCCTATTTGTTGCTCTTCTCGTCTTTGTTGCTCTTCTCTCTTCTCTTCTCTGCTCTTGTCTGCTCTTTCTAGAGTCTCCATATCTTTTCTTATCCCAGTGACCAGAACTGGACACAGTCTTCCAAATGTGGTCGCATGAGTGCAGAAGAGAATGGTACTACCACGATCAAATGGCACTTGATTCTTGATGGCTTCAAGAACTACCCACAAAGTTTTCTTGGTGACCTGATGGAAATGGTCCTCGCGGAGATGGGTTTCAGCATCCCGCCATATCTTAATCTTAGTCATCTCCAGATGACTTCCCATCCACAAGTCAACCATGCTCAACTCTGCTTAGCAAACCACTTTCTGCCAAGACAACTACATGAATGACTCAACAGAGATTTCGTGATTAGTTTTAATTAACGCATTGCTCTAACGCATTTTTTTTGACAAACCACCCTGGCTCTCTTCCCTTCTTATGACTAGCTAGCATTTCTTAGATAGTTGGGTGTGCTGTGTGTGTGTGTGTCTGTCTGTATGCACACATGGTAAAAAGCCAAACATTTTTATTTTTATGTTTTGGAATTATGAGGGCGGGTTTTTTCTCTCCAAAGAACTGAATTTAACAGCTGGCATTTGCCAAATACATCAGAAGCAACATTGCTATTTGATTAAGGGAATCTAAGGGGAGACTTAAATGATTGTTAACAGGGAAGAGTTGTTGCTAAGCCTTTTTTTATATAATACAGGCGTTCCTTTCTGGGTTTTGCCGCACCAAAAAAAAAATAGATTTCCCTATGGAGAAGTGGATTGTGGGAGCAATTAAAGTTTACCAGTTTAAGCACTGCTATTTGCAAAAGGATTTTCAAAGGAAGCCAGATGTTTCCATTTAAAAGTGGGAAAGAAGAACAAACTCTGAGCTTGGTTGTTTTCTTGTAGACGTTTCATTACCCATCCTAAGTAACACCATCAGGCTTTCCACTGTATACTATAGCATATAACATAATATACTGGAAATACTCATAATTGTACTTATCTACATATATATAATAATGGCTCTGTGTGTGTGTGTCTGTGTGTGTGTGTGTGTGTGTGTTTGTGTGTTCCAGCATAACTCTGGAATGCCTCAAGCAATTTCAACCAAACTTACTCTCTGGAGAAAAATACTGTGGGGGGTAAGACACCCCTAACACCCTTCGGGGTGTGTGTTCTGTTACGATATAGCCTGTTGTGCTTTCAAACAGCTTCTACTGTACTGCCGAAAAATGGCTTCTACTGTACAGTGCAGTGGATTTGCCATAGTAACGGCTTCACAGTACTCCACAAGGGGGCTCCCTCTAGTAAGGGGAGAAATCCAACATTAGAAATTACATTTGGTCCGGACATTTCCCCTCTATAAATAAAATACCCGGGCAATGCCAGGTTATCAGCTAGTAACATATAAAAAGAAGATTGGAAATGACTTTTTATATTTTTTGCTTTTATCTTTACTTTTTTCTTTCCTTTCTTGCATTTTTAGCTTTTTACTTTCTGGTTTTTTTCCTATTCTCACTTTATATTAATATGCATTAGATTTTAATCTTCCTTTCTCGTAAAAAAAGAAGCAACCTTAATAAAAATTGTATTTAAAACAAAGAATTCTTAGGAAAGGCGATCTGAATTCTGAGATGAGAAGTCCAGACCTCTGCAATGTAGTTCAGGTTGCAAAAGAAACATATTCCAAGTTACAAAGGTGCTTTTTCAAAAGGCAACTGGATAACCATTTGTCTGAAGTGGTGTAGGCTTTCCTGCCTAGGCACGGGGTTGGACTAGAAGACCTCCAAGGTCCCTCCCAACTCTGTTTATATTCTATAATAATAGAATGATAGTTGGAAGGGACCTTGGAGGTCTTCTAGTCCAACCCCGTGCCTAGGCAGGAAACCCTATACCATTTCAGACAAATGATTATCCATCATTTAAAAAACTTCCAGTGTTGGAGCATTCACAACTTCTGGAGGCAAGTTGTTCCACTGATTAATTGATTTTCCTGTCAAGAAATTTCTCCTTAGTTCTAAGTTGCTTCTCTCCTTGATGAGTTTCCACCCACTGCTTCTTTGGGGCAGCCCCTGAGATATTATAACACTGCTATCAAGTCTCCCCTGGTCCTTCCTTTCATTAAATTAGACATACCCAGTTCCTGCAACCATTCTTCCTATGTTTTGGCCTCCAGTCCCCTAATCATCTTTGTTGCTCTTCTCTGCACTCTTTCTAGAGTCTCCACACCTTTTTTTTACATCCTGGTGACCAAAACTGAATGCAGTATTCCAAGTGTGGCCTTACCAAGGCCTTATAAAGTGGGATTAACACTTTGATCTTGATTCTATAGAATATTCTATATTCTATATTCTTTGTTTATTTCCTTGAAGACGTTTCGCTTCTCATCCAAAGAAGTTTCTTCAGTTCTGTTCTTCGGTACTTCAGTTCTCCAGAACTGAAGAAGCTGCCTGGATGAGAAGTGAAACCTCTTCAAGGGACAAACAAAGAAAAGCCGGTTGCCTTTTGGAAAAGCTGCTTTGGGACAACCAGGACCTGGGTGATTAAGAATCTCCACAGATAACCTAGTTACCTTTGGCCTATTCAACACGCAGAGCAGGTCTACCCTCTTTAAAGAAACTTTTAAACTTGTAGGTGAAGCCATAGCAGTGCAGGGAAAAATTCGCCACTCCCTACGTGTGTTTCATTCAATAGTGATTGCTTCCATAAATAAATTGGTTTTGACAATTAATGTGGGTGGAAGATACCGTATTGAATAGGCTTGGAAATTTCCCAGGTCAGGGAAGAATTTGAGTGATATATTGCTCAAGGTTTCCATAATTTAAATGCATGGTCAGTTTGCAAAAAGCAAACAGATTCTAAAGCCATTATCTGCTTTTGGCGAGGTGTAAATTAGACCTGAGCTTCTGGAGGGAAAGCGAAACAGGAAGGAGAGTCTATCTCGGAGTTAAATTAGCCTGAGTCCATCCCTTGATTTAAAGTTCAACCAGATAAGGCCTTTAAAAGGGAAGTGGAGAACCGGCTGAGGTTGGTGACGGAGCATTTTCAATGAGAATCTTAGATTTCTTTTTCGTTTGAGTGCCATGCTGTCAGTCCAGATGATAATCGGCTTGGGAATACGGCTTAATCTAATTTCTCCCTCCCTTTGTCCCTTCCTCTCCTCTCCTTCTCTTCTTTCACCCTTTCCTTTCCCTCCTTTCCTCCCTCCTTTCCTCCCTTCCTTTGTCCCTTCTTCTCTTCTCCTCTCCTTCTCTTCTTTCACCCTTTCCTTTCCATCTTTTCCTCCCTCCTTTCCTCCCTTACTCCCTTTGTACCTTCCTTTCCTCCTCTTCTTTCACTTTTTCCTTTACCTCTTTTCCTCCCATCTTCCCTTCCTTACTCCCTTTGTCCCTCCTCTCCCCCTTCTCTTCTTTCACCCTTTCCTTTCTCTCTTTTCCTCCCTTACTCCCTTTGAGCCTTCCTCTCCTCCCCTTCTCTTCTTTCACCCTTTCCTTTCTCTCTTTTCCTCCCTTACTCCCTTTGTGCCTTCCTCTCCTCCCCTTCTCTTCTTTCACCCTTTCCTTTCTCTCTTTTCCTCCCTTACTCCCTTTGTCCCTTCCTCTCCTCCCCTTCTCTTCTTTCACCTTTTCCTTTCTCTCTTTTCCTTCCTCCCTTCCTTTGTCCCTTCCTCTCCTCTCCTCCCCTCCCGTTCTCTTCTTTCACCCTTTCCTTTCCCTCCATTCCTTTCCCTTTGCCTCCCTCCCTTCCTGCCTTTGTCCCTTCCTCTCCTCCCCTTCCCTTCTCTTCTTTCACTCTTTCCTTTCCCTCCTTCCCTCCCTCCTTTCCCTCCTTCCCTCCCTCCCTTCCTTCCTCCATCCATCCGTCCATCTGGCAGGGAATTCTAGGAGTTCACACATTTTTAAATTGTTGAAGCTGAGAAACACTGTGTGAAGCCAAGCAAACCCATCCAATCTCCTATTCAGGAATAACCACAAACGTGTTTGTGCTTTTAAAGGAACTTACTTGGTGTCCACTGGTTTGATGCTATGGAAATACTGATGCATGGAATGGTAGAAGAGACCCACAATTGTAATCCATGCTGTAAAAGAAGGCAAAAAATTTGCCGATATCAGGATCGCAGTGATGCAAGAGACAAAATCCACAATTTAAAGTCCCTTTGGGTGCCAATAGTTCTATCCTTGTTCATCCTTCATCACCTCTGCTCTATCTGTTTGTAAGCCACCAAGGGTCTCTTGAATAGTCTGATGATATATATAAATTTAATAAGATCAATAAATAAATAATACCAAGGTTTGACTCCGAGGAGAGCCTCTTTTGTGGAAAAGAGGTTGAAAAAATAGGAAGGATTGCTGTGAATTTGTCAACCAGTTGGAACAATTCAAAGAAGTTAAAATGCTCAATAATTCATTCCGCTGTTGGGAAATCTAGATTGGAGCTGCAAAAATCACGATGGCCACTAGATGGCAAAGCAGTAAAGGAAAAAAAACTAACTCTCTACCGCCTTCCAGTGGTTATGCTGATTTTTGCAATGCAGGGAAAAACTCAGTTTCCCATTTTCCCATTAACAGATTTCTCAGCAATCCAAACAGGGAAACCGAGGTGGTATTCAGCAGGTTCTGACCAGTTCTGGAGAACTGGTATTGGAAATTTTGAATAGTTTGGAGAACCAATAAATACCACCTCTGACTGGTCCCACCCCCATCTATTCTTTGCCTCCTTAATCCCAGATGATCCAGAGGGAACGTGGATTTTGCAGTAACCTTCCCCTGGAGTGGAAGGGAATGTGGATTTTACAGTATCCTTTCCCTGGAGTGGGAGGGAATGGGGATTTTACAGTATCCCCTGGAGTGGAGACGGAATGGGCATTTTACAGTATCCTTCCCCTGGAGTGGGGAGGGAATGGAGATTTTGCAGTATCCTTCCCCTGGAGTGCAAGGGAATGGGGATTTTACAGTATCCTTCCCCTGGAGTGGGAGGGAATGGGGATTTTACAGTAGCCTTACGCTGGAGTGGGAGGGAATTGAGATTTTGCAGTATCCTTCCCCTAGAGTGGGGAGGGAATAGAGATTTTGCAGTATCCTTCCCCTGGAGTGGGCTGGGAATGGGGATTTTACAGTATCCTTCCCCTGGAGTGGGAGGGAATGGGGATTTTACAGTATCCTTCCCCTGGAGTGGGAGGGAATGGGGATTTTACAGTATCCTTCCCCCAGGAGTGGGGATGGAATAGGGATTTTACAGTATCTTTCCTCCAGGAGTGGGGAGGGAATGATGATTTTGCAGGCTCCTTCCCCTGGAGTGGGAGGGAATGGGGATTTTACAGTATCCTTCCCCCAGGAGTGGGGATGGAATAGGGATTTTACAGTATCTTTCCTCCAGGAGTGGGGAGGGAATGATGATTTTGCAGGCTCCTTCCCCTGGAGTGGAGAGGGAATTGAGATTTTGCAGTATCCTTCCCCTGTCATGCCCACCAAGCTACGCCCACAGAACCTGTAGTAAAAAAAATTTGAATCTCACCACTGAGGGAAACGTGTATTTGACCCAATGATCAGAAGAAGGACAATTCAGGGGGAAAAAGGGCGATTTCTCCTGGCCTCTCCTTCGGCCTACCAGATGGGCTTTATGTTAATTCCCATAATCCCCAGCCATATGGTGGAAAACCTCGGCTGGCGGGAGAAAGCCAAGGGCAGCAGATTCAACCTTTCTTTTCTCCTAGTAAATTATTCCCTTACCTGAATATTGGAATGCTTCTCCAGGTATAGAAATATAACTTTGTCCTTGTAATGGGAAACGATACTGCGGGACATCTGGGAGCTGGGGAGGCATTTTAACCAGGGAATAATCTGTAGAATAATGCAAACATGGATCAAAAAAAAAACCAAAAGGAAAGGGAGAGCAAAGCCACCAGTTAGTCCTTTTACACACACACACACACCGCCGCTTAAACTAAGGGGCTGTTCAGTTCCTGCTTATTGTTGAGCCCCAAGGTCTGTTCTTTTAACATTTTGAGAAATCACAGTCTTTGAAGCAAACCAGGGGGGTGGGCAGGAATATGCTAGAGCTATAAGCAGCAAAGAAGAGAGAACTTCACGATTTTGCAACAGGTAAAACATTTTTCAAAAGGGAACCAAAGAGAGAGAGAGAGAAATGGGGCTTTTTTCCCCTCCCGGTTCTCTGAGGTTTTGTGCCAACCAGCAGAGATACTCATTCCAGCAGTGAGAGTTCAGAGGCTCATGTTTTGATCGACGCTGCCGAGCGTGAACTTTTAATCTCCTTCCAGCACAAGGGGAAAAGATCTGGAAGAACCATGGCTGATGCTTGGTGCTGTAGATCAGGGGTGTCAAACTTGAGTTCATTGAGGGTTGTGTTTGACCTCAGGGGGCCGAGGTGGGCATGACCAGTTTGACGTTGTGTCGGGGGCATCTGTGGTGGCCAAGTGCTAAGGCAGGACTTTTCTCAGACCCTCCCTCCCTCTCATTATAATCTCCTTCCTTCCTTCTTCCTTCCTTTGTTTCCTTTCTTCCTTTCTTCTTCTTTTTCCCTCCTTCCTTTCTTCCTTCCTTCCTTGCTTTCTTCCTTCCCTTCATTCCTTATTTCCTTTCCTTCCTTCTCCCTTCTTCCTTCCTTCCTTCCTTCTTCCTTCCTTCCTTCCTTTCCTTTCCTTCCTTCCTTTCTTCCTTTCCTTCCTTTCCTTCCTTTCCTTCCTCCTTCCTTTCCTTCCTTTCCTTCCTTGCTTCCCCTCTTTCCTTATTTTTCCTTCCTCACTCTCCTCCCAGCTTCCCTTCTTTTTCTTTGTCTTTCCTCTTTCCCTTCCTCCTTTCCTGTCCCTTCTTGAATTCTCAAATGCAAAAGGGGAAACATTTCTCCTTTTGTTTTGCTTTAGAGTTGTTTTTCTAGCCACCTGTCAACAAAAACCAAGCGGAGGGAACCGTGCGTGCCCCTCGACCCTGTTTTCAGCCATGGTGGCCTCCTGCAGCCCTCTGTCAGCAAAAAACAGAGCTCAGGGGAGCCATCGCAGGCAAGTCCTTCGCTGTTTCCATGGGCCAGATCTAAGCACCCTGCAGGCTGGATCTGGCCCACAGGCCTTGAGTTTGACACCCCTGCTGTAGATCATCCACCAGCGACGTGACAACACAACACCTGTGTGGCCAAAATCTTAAGAAAAACCCCTTTGGAAGACCTGAACTAAGTCAATCCAGGCTGGCATTTCTTTTCTAGTTGTTCGTTTCTCCTTCCTCTCCTGGATTCCTTGTAGATGTTCCTCAAGGAGGGATGAGCTTTCCATCCCAGTGAAAACAGGAAAGTGTTGTGGCCCCACCAGTGGCCAGCAGAGCTGGCAGCAGATTCAGACAGTGAGGAGGTTTGGGGGGGAGATGGGCCAGTCCTGGAGTCTGGGGAAGGCTCTGATGAGGGCTCTGTGTCGGAGGCAGAGAGGGGGCCAGAGCTGTCTGACAGTTATCAGCTGCCTTCAGAATCAGACAGGCAGATGAACAGATGGAGCCTGTTCCCAGTGTGCGCATGCGCAGAGTTGCCAGACGAAGGGAGCAGCTAAAGAACAGGGGTCGACTTGGCAGTAAGGCCACATGTGGACGGTGAATGCCCTTCCCATAGTGAATAAAAGAGGAGCGAAAGGGAGTGGAGTTTGCAGGAGACAATTATTTGCGGCGTCTGAAAGATCTTGGCCTGGCCACTCTCCAACGCTGATAAAGGTTGGTAATTGTGAACTCTCTTGAAAGACTGTGGGAGAGGAAAGACTTTGCTGGAGAGGAATTCACTGACAATTAAATAAAAGGGGTTTATCAGGACAACAACATGGCTTCGTGCTGCTGGGGAAGCCTAGGTCAGAACAGAAAGGAAAAATTTCATGTCTGCAAGCAAAAAGCCACAGAAGTGGCTTTGCTCAGTTATTCATCACCTGCGTCGGAGACCAAAACTGGACAGAGACCCAATAAATCTCACCTGCCACAGGTGAACTGCCTTGGACTGTGATGGTTGAAGGGCTTCCTCCCAGGTTGTGTGTGATGTGCCATGTCACACTGTCAATGGTGGACACCAGCTCTCCGGCAAAGTACGCCGCCTGAAAGCAGAAGTGACAAAGCTGGAGTGATAAGCAAGCGACGGAGGCCTTGACTCCAAGAGAAGACCAGATAAGGTCTGGGAAAATATTATCCTTACCTGGCTCATGCTGTTCCAAACAGGTATCTTAAGAACGCCTTCCACCACTTTAAAGAAAACCTAGAAATAAACAGAGACAGGAGATTTCCTGGGATGCAATCATCACCACCATCATCCATCACCTAGTGGGATTCTCCTGAAAATTATGCATTCCCACCAGAAACCAGGGACGACTCTGTTTTGGATATTGTCCAGAGAGATTTGGTTGGGAGCCACCCAGAGTTTATTGTATAATATGGGTGGCTATATAAACATTGAAATAAATAAACTGGTAAATAGTAAATGGATGGAGAAAGGGAGACAGAAAGAGAGAGAAATGGAGAAAATATTAGATAGATAGATAGATAGATAGATAGATAGATAGATGGATGGATGGATGGATGGATGGATGGATGGATGGATGGATGGATGGATGGATGGATGGATGGATGATAGATAGACAGACAGACACAGACAGACAGACAGACAGACAGACAGACAGACAGGATGGATGGATGGATGTGGGGATGGAGAGATGGAGAGATATGGGAGAGACATGACAGATAGATAGATAATGATAGATAGATAGATAGATAGATAGATAGATAGATAGATAGATAGATAGATAGATAAAGGTAAAGGTTCCCCTTGCACATATTTGCTAGTGATTCCTGACTCTAGGAGGCAGTGCTCATCTTTCTTTCAAAGCAGAAGAGCCAGCACTGTCTGAAGATATCTTCGTGGTCATGTGGTCAGCATGACTAAATGCCGAAGGCACACGGGATGCTGTTACCGTCCCACCAAAGGTGACTCCTATTTTTCTACTTGCATTTTTCCGTGCTTTCAAACTGCTAGGTTGGCAGAAGGTGGGACAAGAAACAGGAGCTCACTCCGTTATGCGGCGCTAGGGATTCGAACCGCCGAACTGCCAACCTTTCTGATCGGCAAGCTCAGCGTTTTAGCCACTGAGCCACCATGTCCCGTTGTAGATAGATGGATGGATGGATGGATGGATGGATGGATGGATGGATGGATGGATGGATGGATGGATGGATGGATGGATGGATAGATAGATAGATAGATAGATAGATAGATAGATAGATAGATAGATAGATAGATAGATAGATAGATGATTCTAATGCAGTGTTTCTCAACCTTGGCAACTTAAAGATGTCTGGACTTCAACTCCCAGAATTCCCCAGCCAGTGAATGCTGGCTGGGGAATTCTGGGAGTTGAAGTCCAGACAACTTCAAGTTGCTAAGGTTGAGAAACACTGTTCTAATGCCTACTTTCCCATGCTCCACTTCTGAGACCTACATAAGCTGCAACTAAAGTTCCATAAGGACTTCAGGCCTCCTTATACCAAAGCCTTTTTAGAAAATTCAGCCGTACAGCAAGGGGAGAATTAAGTTTCACTTTTTCTTCATTAATGCAAAAATGTTTCATTCCTTCTCTTTATGCATGGCTGTGCCCACAAGACATGACTGCCACATTTCCATAAAGCCAGTTTGTATCATCCCCCAGAAATACTCAAGCTCTTTTAAAAGCTTTGAAGCATCAAGAATAGAATTATGCTTTATATTTCTCACATCAAAATATTTTTAAGCCCCTAAATCCGTTGACACTGCTTGCTGATACATATTCATGTACCCCTTTCCCATTTCACAATCTTCAGAAACGGTTTGAGATCTGTGGATTCCCTAACACTCTAAATAAAACCTAGAACTAAGGAGAAATTTCCTAGCAGTGAGATTAATAGGTGGAGGTAAATTAATCTGCTTCCTTCAAAAATTGTTGGGGCTCCATCACTGGAGTTCCTCAAGAAGAAATTGGACAATCTTTTGTCTGAAATCGCATAGGGCAGTGACGGGGAACCTTTTCAGCACTGAGCGCCCAAACTGGAACATGTGCGCATGTGTGTGCACCGGAGTGCCAGAAACCTGAAGACCAGCTGCCCAGCATGTGCATGCCTGTTTTCTGGCCCTTTTGGCCATTTTGGGGCCATTTTCAGGCCGTTTTGGGGGGCATTTTAAGGCTGATTTTTCAGGCCAAAATCAACCCAAAGATGGTTTTAAAAGGGCCTGGAAAATGGCCTGGAAAACAGTCCAAAAATGTCCTGGGGTTTTTGCCCATTTTCAGGCCATTTTCCAGCACACCAGTGCCCACAAAGACCAGCTGGAGGCATTCGTGCCCGCAGCGAGGATTCTGCATGTCACCTGTGGCATGAGTGGCATAGGTTTGCCATCACAGGCATAGGGTCTTCTGCTTGGGCAGTGAGTTGGACTAGAAGACCTCCAAAGTAACAACTCTATTAAAACTGATTCTTAAGACCGTATCTTCAAGTTGTGATATGAAAGCCATGCATTAAATACGTGAATTCATTTCATTTGGAATCCACTTGGAGTATATGATGAATAAGTTGGATGCTGGGGCTGCCTCCCACTCCTCACATATGCCTGTGTCCAGAACACCATAAATTGTGTGAAAGAGATTCATTTATATATGAATCTTTTAGATATTTATATACGTCAGTTCTAAGTTGAAAAGAATTCACTCGCTGGAATTCTTGTATAATAGCAATAGCACTTAAGACTTATATACCACTTCACAGTGCTTCACATCCCTCTCTAAGCTGTTTACAGAGTCAGCATATTTGCCCTCAACAATATGGGTCCTCATTTTACCCACTTCGGAAGGATGGAAGGCTCAGTCAGCCTTGAGCCGGTTCAGAATCGAACTGTTGGCAGTGGGCAGAGTTTGCCTGCAGTACTGCCTTCTGACCACTGCACACCATGGATGGATGGATGGATGGATGGATGGATGGATGGATGGATGGATGGATGGATGGATGGAAGGAAGGAAGGAAGGAAGGAAGGAAGGAAGGAAGGAAGGAAGGGCAATAACAATAGCATTTAGACTTATGTACAGATGGATAAATGGATGGATGGATAAATGGATGGATGGAATGTAGATGTGATAGGTAGATATCCTGCTTCATAAATTTGAAAGGTTGCATTGCAATTCATTCATGCCCTCTTTCTAGGTATCTGTAGAAGCCATGTTGTTCTGGAGCACATCATGATGTCATAGCTCAAATGACATGCATTTCACTAATCAATGACCTCATAACACCAGTGTTATCAATTGTCCCCTGACAGATGCTCAAGTTCTCTTGAATTCCTTTTTTGAGTGGAATGGAATAAAGAATAGAACAGAGTAGAACAGAGTAGAGTAGAGTAGAGTAGAGTAGAGTAGAGTAGAGTAGAGTAGAGTAGAGTAGAGTAGAGTAGAGTAGAGTAGAGTAGAGTAGAATAGAATAGATAGAATAGAATACAAAAATAATAAGAATAGAATAGAGAAGAGAAGAGAAGAGAAGGGAAGGGAAGGGAAGGGAAGGGAAGGGAAGGGAAGAGAAGAGAAGAGAAGAGAAGAGAAGAGAAGAGAAGAGAAGAGAAGAGAAGAGAAGAGAAGAGAAGAGAAGAGAAGAGAAGAGAAGAGAAGAGAAGAGAAGATTTTTATTGGCCAATGGTGATTGACATATGAGGAAAATGTCACTAGTACCATTTTCTAAAAGGTAGAAATCAAAATGTTTTATTTGACTAAAACAAGATGGGAACCTGCCTGCGATGCACTGCCTAATAACTAAAGCATGTTTCCTTCTATAAATGGATCAATTACCTTAGTAAGCTGATTAACCGACGAAGGAAACTTACCTTAGTAAGGTTGATTTTTTTAAAAACAAAATGGGGGGGGGGGAAATTACCTCTGTAAATTAGGAAATGGCCTGTATAAGCGGATTAAGGGAGGAAGAAAAATTACCTCAGTAAGATTGTAGGCCGTATTTGCTGTGAGAGATTCATTAGGCATGGCGCTTGAAAGGTTTTTCAGGTAGTCCAACATGACATAGGGGTCATGGACACTACGTTTTCCCTCTGTGAGATTAATTATGATGGATTGGTAGGCATTTACGGAAAGCTGTAAGCATAAAATAACAAGGCAATGAAAGGCACTTCTTCTCCTCATGAGTGATCGTCACTGAAATAAAATGTCATTTTCTTCAACTATGGCACTGACTCAACACTTTACCAAGGAAACGAGCCTCTTCTTTGACCTAAAGATGCATTTACTAGATAATTATTATTTTTTATTTTGTGCATCTTTATTTTGAGGGACGCTGTGGCTCAGTGGCTAAGAAGCTGACCTTGTCAGCAGTTTGGCAGTTCGAATCCCTAGCACCGCATAATAGAGTGAACTCCCGTGACTTGTCCCAGCTTCTGCCAACTTAGTAGTTCGAAAGCACGTAAAAGTCTAAGTAGAAAAATAGAGACCACCTTTGGTGGGAAGAGAACAGTGTTCTATACGCCTTCGGCATTGAGTCATGCCAGCCACATGATGTCTTTGGACAGCGCTGGCTCTTCGGCTTTGAAACGGAGATGAGCACCGCCCCCTAGAGTCGGGAACGACTAGCACATGTGTGTGAAGGAAACCTTTACCATTACCTATTTTCAGGATCTGGGATGACAAGGAAATCTATTCTGCTAGGAGGTCCTCTCTCCAAAATTCAACTTCCTGGATAATTCATTGTATTCAGTTTATTTTACAAATATTCTATCAGGCCTTCCGAGCAATCAATAAAAACGTGACACTTTAAATGGAATAAAAATGCAATTCAGATGCTGAGGGGAACCCAATTTCTTAACTCAAACTTCTATTACAATTTTTCCTTTGAAGAAATTCCACAAATTAACTCATTTCTCTGACTGTCCCAACTTGGAGGAAGGTTTTAATCTCATAATGTTCAGTAGTTGCCTCCATTTTCCCTTCAGCTCCTATCTACAACTCTGTTACTTGGACGCCTCTGGAATAAATCCATCGCCCTAACTAAAGGTAAAGTTTCCCCTCGAGCATATGTGCTAGTCGTTCCCAACTCTAGGGGGCGGTGCTCATCTCCATTTCAAAGCCAAAGAGCCAGCGCTGTCCGAAGACATCTCTGTGGTCATGTGTCTGGCATGACTGAATGCCAAAGGCTCATGGAGAGCTGTTACTTTCCCACCAAAGGTGGTTCCTATTTTTCTACTTGCCTTTTTTAACGTGCTTTCAAACTGCTAGGTTGGCAGAAGCTGGGACGAGTCACAGGAGCTCACTCCATTACGCAGCGCTCGGGATTTGAACTGCCAAACTGCCGACCTTTCTGATCGACAAGCTCAGTGTCTTAGCGACTGGGCCACCACGTCCCTTAACTACCACACTACAATATGTACAAATTGTGCATTTTAGAGAAAGTAGCATGCAAATATGGAAAGACTAAGTCAAACCAAATGCAGCACTTTCAGATTTCAATGTATTTTTCCCCCAATTCATAGATGGATCTAAAAATGGAGTGGAACATAAATGGGAAATATAATTTGGCACAGATTTTGACCTCAAAATTAAGCTTTACACGAAGACCAAAGCTTCTAGGTTACGTTGCTCCTTCTTACTTCAAGCTGGATGGAAACTTGGAATGATATAACTTTTTCCCCCTCTAACATAAGCAACCTGGCAATGCCACGGAAAGCATTTAAGGAATGCACCTACCACGGGAAGTGTGGCCGTTGTTTGCCATTCCCAGGGAGATGTTGAAGGAAGCAGAGACTGGTCACCTAGAAACCACAGGGAGAAGCATTAACCATGACTTTCCCCTTAAGTACAGAGAACTGGGGTGGGGAGGGGGGATATAATCCAGGGTAACATTTGGTGCTATCCAGAAGGAAAGTTATGTGGCTGAATGTGAGTCTAGCTAGCATTCTCCCCTGCTGTTAAACAAATGGATGATTACACAACTAGCATATCTTTGATAACAAAGTACTGTCCTGTAGACTAATTTTTTCTCAATTTTGGCTTTTAGGAATTAACCTCAGTATTTGTTGTGGCCAGTGGTAAAATTCAAAAAAAATTACTACCATTTCTGTGGGCATGGCTTGGTGGGTGTGGTGTGGCTTGCTGGGCATGGCTTGCTGGGCATGGCAGAGAAAGGATACTGCAAAATCCCCATTCCCTCCCCACTCCAGGAGAAGGATACTGCAAAATCCCCATTCCCTCCCTACTCCAGGGAAACGATACCTTAAAATCTCCATTCCATCTCCACTCCAGGGGAAGGATACTGCAAAATCTCTATTCCCTCCCTACTCCAGGGTAAGGATACTGTAAAATCTCCATTCCATCTCCACTCCAGGGGAAGGATACTGCAAAATCTCTATTCCCTCCCCACTCCAGGGGAAGGATACTGTAAAATCCCCATTCCTTCCCCACTCCAGGAGAAAGATACTGCAAAATCCCCATTCCCTCCCTACTCCAGGGAAACGATACCTTAAAATCTCCATTCCATCTCCACTCCAGGGGAAGGATATCTTAAAATCTCCATTCCCTCCCTACTCCAGGGTAAGGATACTGTAAAATCTCCATTCCATCTCCACTCCAGGGGAAGGATACTGCAAAATCTCTATTCCCTCCCCACTCCAGGGGAAGGATACTGCAAAATCTCCATTCCTTCCCCACTCCAGAGGAAGGATACTGCAAAATCTCCATTCCTGCCCAACTCTGGGGCCAGCCAGAGGTGGCATTTGCCGGTTCTCCAAACTACTCAAAATTTCCATTACCGGTTCTCCAGAAGCTGCTGGATTTCACCCCTGGTTGTGGCCTGCCAGCGGCCAGTGGAGCTGATGGCAGACTCAGACAGTGAGGAGGTTGGGGAGGAACATGGGCCAGTCCTGGAGTCTGGGGAAGGCTCTGATGAGGGTTCTGTGTCAGAGGCAGAGAGGGGGCTATGGCCCTCCAACAGTTATCAGCTGCCTTTGGAGTCAGCCATCAGTGGGGCAGAAGAATAGCTGGAGCCTGTTCCCAGTGTGCACATGCACAATATCATTGAGGACTTTGAGTGTTCCCCATTCAAGGTTCAAGCAAGACAAGATATTCAACTGAAACTTCACTTGGAATGAAACTTACCGATAGCGGCTGTGAAATACTGCTTGATCTCATTGGCGGTGAGCACTTTTTCCCATACGATGAATTCGTCAAAGGTGCCAGGGACATGGCGTTTCCCTTCATGGCCTTGGGAGCCCATCAGCAAGTTGGAATTGGAGTACCCATAGTTGTAGAAATCTTCCCCGCGGGGATCAAAGTTGTTCAAAGTCCCGTTGATGTAGACCTTCAGGCCCTCCTTAGATTTCCAGGTAAAGAGCACATGAGTCCAATGAGGACCTGAAAAACAATGGATATTGAGGTGATGGGCAGCCCTGTCTCCACTCCTACCTTTAAGTAATAAGCGATCCTTGGCTCCATTGGCTGAGAAAGGTATTGTTCTGACCCAACTTCCCAAACACGACAAGCTCTATGACATGAACTCAAAAGAATCCTTTATTAGGAATGCCTGCAACCCCAGCAAAACGTACATCCACCACAAGATGAATAGTTGTCTACTACACCTATTCATCTCCAGGCCTTTTATCCCGAAAGCTAGGGTGGGTCCTCACTAGCAGCGGTGGCTCTTCTGTCCCAAGGAACGGCCCAAAGATTTCTACTGTTCTCCTCTCCTCTGCCTTCTGCGCATCCACACATCAAGCACTGGACCCAGATGTTCCGCCTCTTCCTCATCAGTCATCTCTAGACCTGGGGGCTGTTGACTCTCCATCTGAGGACTGACGGATGGCCCAGGCTCCGCCTCTGTCTCTCTCTTTCTCTGACAACTCCATTCCCTCTTCCCCATCGGAGCTCTTGGGTTGCCTTGATGCTGGCCCTGATTCCCACGCCTCCTCTTCCTCCTCCTCCTCTGATTCGGCTGCTGGAGGAGTCGGCGGCTGACAGGCCACAACAGGTTTAGTTTACTAAAGATCAAATGGATAACACTAAAGCAAAGCCAGAACTGAGGTTCGTGTGCACCAAAACTTTTGGTTTAACTTTCCCTTTCTCGGATGGACACACCCACCATCCAATCAGTTTCAAAGAAGATGTTTTTGAAATGGCCTCTCAGAATGCAAGTTGTCTTGCAACTCTCTCTCTCACCAGGGAAATGGTCTTGAGAGTCTTCCTCCAACCAGTATAGTCCCAATCAACACTTTCCCTTTCCTCAAAAGTCTTCCTGCTCTCTCTTTCCCGCTCCCCCCAGGGTTTATGGCAAACTGGCACCATGTTGTGGCCCACCAGCAGCCATCAGAGCTGGTGGCAGACTCAGATAGTGAGGAGGTTGCTGAGGAACATGGGCCAGTCCTGGAGGCTGAGAAAGGCTCTGATGAGGGCTCTGTGTTGTATGCCAGTTATCAGCTGCTTTCAGAGTAAGATATCAGTGGGGCAGAAGAACAGCTGGAGCCTGTTCCCGATGTGCGCATGTGCAGAGCTGCCAGAAAAAGGGAACAGCTAAGGAACAAGGGCCGACTCAGGAGTAAAGGCACATGTGGACAGTGAATGGTCCCTCCCACAGGGAATAAAGAGGAGTGAAAAGGGAGGGGAGTTTGCAGGAGACAATTAGTTCAATCCGTTAGGGTGAAAATCTGTTCCTGACTTCTTGCCAAGTAATTGCTGCTATAGCATGGCGTTTGGAAGATATCGGCCTGGCAGCTCTCCAAGCCTGATAAAGGTCTGTGGTTGGGAAATCTCATGAAAGACTGTTTGCTGGGACTTTGCTGGAGAGGAATTCCCTTTCACCTCATTAAAAGGGGTTTTATCGGGATGAGGAATCTGCTTCATGCTCTTGGGAAGCCTAGGTCAGAACACGCCGAATGCAGGAAAGTGCAGGTGTGAGGTGAAGTTTCTAACAGGTGATGTCATTGTAATAGTATGTGAGAATGACCTTGGCAAACAGGAGGAAGACCTCAAGATTAGGCAATGATCTAGATCAGAGACAGCTGAATCAGCAGAAGAAATAAGGGTGTGGGAAATGTCCCAGGTGGGAGCCTCCCTAGTTTCTTGGGATGCAGAGAAGAAGGGGAAGAGACGTTCTTTCAGACTTGCAAGATCGCCTTAATGTAACCTCACAATAAGTAGCCGAAACCAGCAGTGGATTTCTTGTCTTCCATAGTTAACGTTTTGGGTGACCTGAGTAGTTTTGACAGCTCAATTACTTCTTGTTGTTTTTAAGAATATTGCTAATGCCTCCTGAATCAGGCGGCTCAGTTCTCCATAGATATATAACGATAATTACGTACAAATGATTATGAATGTGGCAGTTTTCCAAATGAGTCACTGCGTTTATTTCCACCCACTTTCAATTAAGCTACTTAATTTTGCAGCTCTGGTGTTATTTTTTTTCTTTGCCAATGCTTTGCTTGCTTCCACAGCTTGAGCCGTGGGGGCGCGGTGGCTGGAATGCAGTACTGCAGGCAGACTCTGCCCACTGCCAAGAGTTCGATCCTGGTTGGCTTCCGAGGACAGTAAAATGAGGAACCAGATTGTTGGGGGCAATAAGGTGACTGTAAACTGCTTAGAGAGGGCTGTGGAGCACTGTGAAGTGGTATATAAATCTAAGTGCTATTGCTATTTAAAGACTTTCTGTCTTTAAAATACATTTGCTTTTGATCATATACCATAAATACATTTGCTTTTGATCATATACCATAAATACATTTGCTTTTGATCATATACTCAGGGTTTCCCAGCCTTGGTAAGTGGACTTCAGCTCCCAGAATTCCATAACAATCATGCTTGGTTGGAAAATTCTGGGAGTTGAAGTTCACTGCAGAAACATTGCTGTAGCTATTAATTAATTAATAGCTACTAATTAACAGCTATTCATTAAGCTATTAATAAACAAAGATGAGACTAAAACATAAGGAATGGTTGCTGGAATTGGGTAGGTCTAGTTTGATGAAAAGAAGGACTAGGGGAGACATGATAGCAGTCTTCCGATATCTTAGGGGCTGCCCCAAAGAAGAGGGAGTCAAACTATTCTCCAAGGCACCTGATGGCAGAACAAGAAGCAATGGATGGAAACAAATCAAGGAGAGAAGCAATTTAGAACTAAGGATAAATTTCCTGACAGTCAGAACAATTAATCAGTGGAACAACTTGGGCGCTCCCAGGCAGAAATCTTGGGCATTCCATCACTGGATGTTTTTAAGAAGAGTCTAGACCAGTGATGGTACAGAAACGTCCTGCGCACATGCACATGCTCATCAGGGTCATGCTCCGGAAAAGCCAAACTTTTAGGTTCTAGCATGCATGCGTGCCCGACGATCAGCTGGCCGGCACACAGGCGCACACTGGTTTTTGATACTGCCACACACGCGAAGGACAGCTGATCGTTGTGCACCAGAAACCCAGAAGACAAATAGGCAAGGCTGCATGTGCCGGGTAACATGGCTTCGCATGCCACTTTGAGCATGCATGCCATAGGTTTGCTATCATAGGTCTAGGCAGTCACGTATCTGAAACTGTATAGGTTTGCCTGCCTGAGCAGGGGGCTGGACTTGAAGACCTCCAAGGTTCCTTCCAGCTTGTTCTATTCTATTCTATTTTCTATCATTCTATTCTATTCTTTCCTATTCTATTCTATTCTATTCTATTTGCTGCTCTACCCCATTCCATTCTATTCCATCCCATCCCATTCTCTTCTTCTCTTCTTTCTATTTCTATTTGAAAGAATGCATGTGTTTTAGGAAGAAAAATACCTGGTGAGATAAAACTTGCTGCCCACTTCTTGGATGTGTGATGATTGAAGAGTTCCACGGAGCCTTTGTGTTCACCGAAGAAGACTTTAAATCTTTTAGAAAGCACCTGATCCCCATATGCTGGGACAGGCTTCAGCTGATATTGAGTCTTCCAGAAAAAGGAAAAAGTCACACCTAACAGAAGTAAAACACACAAAAGAAGGATTGTCAGCTGCATCTTTTAGACCAGGAGATAGATAGATAGATAGATAGATAGATAGATAGATAGATAGATAGATAGATAGATGGATGGATGGATGGATGGATGGATGGATGGATGGATGGATGGATGGATGGATGGATGGATGGATGGGATGGGATGGGATGGGATGGGATGGGATGGGATGGGATGGGATGGGATGGGATGGGATGGGATGGGATGGGATGGGATGGGATGGGATGGGATGGGATGGGATGGGATGGGATGGGATGGGATGGGATGGATATCATACAAATTGAGAGAAATACATATAGGTAGTCCTTGACTTACAACCACAACTCAGCTCAACATTTCTCTTTCTAAGTGAGACATTTGTTAAGTGAGCTTGACCCTATTTTATGACCTTTCTTTTCCACCGTTGTTAAGTTAATCCACACCATTGTTAAGTTAGTAACACAATTGTTCAGTGAGTCTGACTTCCCCATTGACTTATCAGAAGAGATTCCATGATCTCAAGGCACGCCAGTGGTCATAAATATCAGTCAGTTGTCAAGCATCTGAATTTTGATCCATGGGGATGCCACAGAGGTCATAAGTGTGAAAAATGGTCATAAGTCACTTTTTAAAGAGGTAACTGAACTTTCTGGTTTTTCTTTTGAAGACATTTTGCTTCTCATCCCAGAAGCTTCTTCAGCTTTGACTTGGATGGTGGGGAATGGAAGGATTGATACTCCTTGCAGACAGCTGGTCATTTGCATCCTTTTGGAGAGTCATTGAGGCCACTTGGAGGTTTATCTGTGTCTTCAGGGTCACCTGAGTGGTGCAAATGGTTGCTGTACTGTGCAATTTTTTCCTCTGGAAATCAATTCTACTCAGGTGACTCTGAGGCCACAGATAAGCCTCCAAGTGGCCTCAACAACCCTCCAAAAGGATGCAAATGACCAGCTGTCTGTAAGGAGTATAAATCCTTCCATTCCCCACCATCCAGTCAGAGCTGAAGAAGCTTCTTGGATGAGAAGCAAAACGTCTTCAAAAGGAAAAACCTGAAAGTCCAGTTGCCTATTGGGGGAAAAAAAGCACCTTTGGGACAACCATGACCTGGAGGACTAAGAATCCCCATAGACCTCTAGAATGATAGATTAGCACTCAGGATTATTATTGCCATCCATCATGTTTCTGGAGAGAAATTCTGGATGACAGGAAGGGCAGCCGGCCATTAAACACTCTGCTAGCTCCATTCAGTTGCCCAGACTCCAACTTGCAAGGGATTATGGGGTTGTTCAATGATGATGATCATATTCCTGGATATCAATTCTAAGACCATTAGTGTTGGTGCAGTGGTTAGAAGGCAGCATTGCAGGCAAACTCTGCTGACTGCCAGGGGTTCAATTCTTAACAGCTCAAGTTGACACAGCCTTCCCTCCTTCTAAGGTCGGTAAAATGAGGACCCAGATTGTTGGGGGCAAGAGGCTGACTCTGAAAACTGCTTAGAGAGGGCTGTAAAGCACTGTGAAGCAGTATATAAGTCTAAGTGATTTGTGATTTTTTTTTGTGATTTTATTAATATTTATAGGCTGCCCTTTTCCCTGAGGGGACTCAGGGCGGCTTAAAATATGGAAGGGAGGGTACAAGACAATAAACGCAAAACAATACATAAGAGTAAAATAGTACACAACATTCATTCATCATTCGGGTGGGGACAGATTATAATCTTTATCCCCAGGCCTGACGGGCTAGCCAGGTCTTAAGGGCTGTGCGGAAGGTCTGGACGGTGGTGAGGGTACGAATCTCCACGGGGAGATCGTTCCAAAGGGTCAGAGCTACTACTGAAAAGGCTCTCCTCCGTGTGGTTGCCAGTCTACACTGACTGGCAGATGGAACTCGGAGGAGGCCTAATCTATGCGATCTAATTGGTCGCAAGGAGGTAATTGGCAGTAGGCGGTCTCTCAAGTACGCAGATCCACTACCATGAAGGGCTTTATGAGTGACAAGTAGCACCTTGAAGCGCACCCGGAGATCAACAGGTAGCCAGCGCAGCTTGCGGAGGATAGGTGTTATGTGGGCGAACCGAGGTGCACCCACAATCACTCGCGCGGCCGCATTCTGGACTAGCTGAAGTCGCTGGATGCTCTTCAAGGGCAGCCCCATGTAGAGCACATTGCAGTATTCCAGCCTAGAGGTCACAAGGGCCCGAGTGACTGTTGTGAGGGCCTCCCGGTTCAGGTAGGGTCGCAACTGGCGTACCAGGCGAACCTGGGCAAATGCCCCCCTGGTCACAGCCGTCAGATGGTGGTCGAAAGTCAGCTGTGGATTCAGGAGGACTCCCAAGTTGCGAACCCTCTCTGAGGGGTATTGCTATTGCTCTTCCTTTTATCTTTCCTTCCTTCCTTCCTTCCATGGTGTGCAGTGGTTAGAAGGCAGTACTGCAGACAAACTCTGCCCTCTGCCAGCAGTTCAATTCTGAACCAGCTCAAGGCTGACTCAGCCTCCCACCCTTCCAAGGTGGGTAAAATGAGGACCCAGATTGTTGGGGGCAAGAGGCTGACTCTGTTAACCCGCTTAGAGAGGGCTGTAAAGCAGTATATAAGTCTGCTATTGCTAGTGTTCTACCTTTTCCCCTTCCTTCCTTCCTTCCTTCCTTCCTCCATCCCTCCCTCCCTCAGTGTGCAGTGGTTAGTGCAGTATTGCAGGCTAATTCCACTGACTGCCAGCAGTTCGATGCTGACCGGCTCAAGTTTGACTCAACCTTCCAACCTTCCGAGGTTGGTACAATGAGGACCCAGATGGTTGGGGGCAATACATTGACTTTATAAACTGCTTAGAGCGGACTGTAAAGCAGTATGAAGCAATATATGTCTAAGTGCTAAGTACTATTAGAAGATTTCAAGTGGAGAGAAACTCCTCCCCGTCCCCGTCCCCGTCGTCATCTCAGGAAGAACGCCATGGATTAACAAGCTGCTTTAACTTTGAAAGCAGATTTACTGGATGTTAGCCTGGATCTCGATAGAAACAAATAGATGCAGATCCTTAGAGATACCCCATGCCCAGAGCCAGCCATGTTCCTATCCAGCAAAGTTTATAACATGGCCCATAAACAAGATAAGATGGTCCTAAGGGGAAACGCCTTGATGATACATTAAGACAGATCCAAGGGGAAGAGATTACAACCCACAGAGGAAAACTGCTAAACCAAACCATTAGCTGCAAACTCTGGATGGACTCTTATCTAGGGAATTCCTGATTCTAGGGCCATTATTTTAAGCCAGTGGTTAGCTACGGTCGTAAACAAATATGCATAATTTATTCAGCAGGCTGCTTTACCATTTCCTAAGCAAATAATTTGGATGTAAACTCATATGAACCATTTGCATAAGCGCTAATGCCTGGAAGAGATTTTACGATTCCCTTAAAATGAGGCTCAGAGAAACATCCTCCTCCTCCCCCCCCTCCCTTTCCAGTCACACTGCTAGAATAAAATTAATGAAATAAACTTATATCAAAAACCACAGCGATAGGGACAATCTGCGACTCACCTTCAGGCTCACAGAATTCTTGGTTAATAATGCAAGAGTTTTGAGAGTTTCCGAAAAGGAGAAAGGTTTCCCCCTTGATGCTTGGGATATAGACACCTTTGTTTACAATCCCTTCCACCATATCTGAGGAAGGAAATGGGGAGGAAAAGACATCACAAGAGGCAGCTTTTAAGATTTTCCATTTCACCCCACCACCACAGAAGGATGACCAGAACAATTTTACTTCTCTTTTTTTCCCACCCAACGCCAGGAATCCTGTCAAGGATGCTTTTTTCAAAAGGCAACTGGACTGCTTTTTTCCGAGGAGGAGGAGAAGGAAGAGAAGGAAGAGGGGGAGATTGAATAGCCGCTTGTCTGAAATGGTATAGAGTTCTCTGCTTGAGCAGGGGGTTGGACTAGAAGACCTCTAATGTGCCTGAATTGAAGAAGACATTTCGCTTCTCATCCAGAAGCTCCCCCAGTTTTGACTGAAAGTGAAGAAGAACTGATGAAGCTTCCTGGATGAGAATCAAAACTTCTTCTTCCTCAAGGAAAAAGCAGTTCAGTTGCCTTTTGGAGGGGAAAAAGAAAAGCACCTTTGAGATAACTATGACCTGGATGACTGTGAATCTCCATAGACCCCAGGAATCCTTCTTCTTCTTCCAGCCATTCATGAGGAGCCATTCCCAAACTGAGAGGGCAGAGTTTCCCCCTAAATTTAGCAGAAAGATACGAGGAAACCCTCTCCCAAGGGTGGGTTCTGGCAGGCAATTTTTTAAGTGCAATTAAAATTGTTCTGCACCTGCACAGAACTGAAAAACAAGATGGCACTTCCAGTGACCCAGGCTGCCAAACTACTACAGCAGTGTTTCTCAACCTTGGCAACTTGAAGATGTCTGGACTTCAACTCCCAGAATTCCCCAGCTTCTGAGAGTTGAAGTCCAGACATCTTCAAGTTGCCAAGGTTGAGAAACACTGTACTACAGGTTCGGGCGAAATGGTCCGAACCAGTAGGAGCCCAACAGTGGTTTCTTCCAAGAAACAGGCTGGCTGAAAGGAGAATGAAAGGTTTTGAGTCAATACAGGAATATTAGCAAAATCACAAAGTTGGATTTTCTTTTGAGGTTGACGTTCTTGAAGGAGCCATCCTGGCTTGGCTTGTGCATCACTTTAAAGCCTAAATCAGGAGCATAAACAAATAAAGGCCGTGTGTTTTATCATTTTACAGGATTTTGACAAGCCAGAACTAACAGCAGCTATGACAACGCTAGGTAACAGTAAAGGTCCCCCTCGCACAAATGTGCTAGTCGTTCCTGACTCTAGGGGGCAGTGTTCATCTCTGTTTCAAAGCCGAAGAGACAGCGCTGTCTGAAGACGTCTCCGTGGTCGTGTGGCCAGCAAGACTAAACGGCAAAGGCACACAGAACGCTGTTATCTTCCCACCAAAGGTGGTCTCTATTTTTCTAGTTGCATTTTTATGTCCTTTTCAACTGCTAGGTTGGCAGAAGCTGGGACAAGTAACAAGAGCTCACTCCGTTACGTGGCGCTAGGGATTCAAGCTGCCGAACTACTGACCCTTCTGATCAACAAGCTCAGCGTCTTAGCCACGTGCCTCGTGACAGCACTACCAGACCATCAAACAGGTTGATGGACTCAAGAGAGCTTCTGTAAGTTTTCCCTTGGGTTGTTTAGTTTCTGTTCTCCAAGAACTGCCCCAAAGCTTCTTTCAGCTCTGTGTTAAAGAAAGAAAAGAAGCTTAACTTTCAACCCAATTGGATTTCAAGATCCAAAGCCTCTTCACAGTGGCGTAAAGAATGCCAAAGTCATTCCTAAAGCTTGACAAATAGAATAGGATTGTTTAGAATTCTCACCTACGGTTGCGGAGAAGTTAGAGTAGGCAGAATCATTGGTATAAACAAAAGTAGAATTATGGTAATGAAGCACAGTGAAGCTGTGGGATCTTAGCACTGCATGAGACAAGAAAGAAAACAAACAAACATGGAATGGAAAAGCAACATCACAAATACATGCAAGGTGGACATGAAATCAACCAGATCATGTCTCTCAATCAACATCATTGCAACGTGTTCCACCTTCCTGGGTTTAGAGCTAAAAAGGAGACAGCTCCAATGGAAAATTAAACTGTCCCATCTGAGAAACAACGGCTCATTTAAAAAAAAATAGAATCTCACACATGGACAAGGAGAGCGTAGGTTTAAGACAGGGGTGTCAAACTTTATTTCATTGAGGGCCACATCAGGGTTGTCTTTGACCTTGAAGGATCAGGCTGGGCATAGCCAGCATGATGTCACTTGTGTCAGGGGGCACCTAGGGTAGCCTGAGCAGTCTGCCAGCGAAAACGGTCTCCTGAGCTCCGTTTTCAGCTGCAACGGCGTCCTGCAGCCCTCTGCCAGTGAAAACAGAGCTCGGGGAGTTGCTAGATGTTGCTGTTGAAGAAGATACTGATAACTATCCATTCTTCATCTCCAATGTAGACAATACTGATCTAGAACCCGCTGGGAATTTGATTTGTCCTAAAACTTCTTAAGGTTTCTTCAATTCCCTCCCAATCTTAAGTAATACCATATTTTCTGGAAAATAAGACTGGATCCTATATTACTTTTTGCTCCAAAAGACGCATTAGGGCTTATTTTCTGGTTAGGTCTTATGTTTGGGGAAATATGGTACTAAATGCATCCATCTGACTGACAATCTTAACTGGGGCTTATTTTTGGGGTAGGGTTTATATTACGAGCATCCTGAAAAATCATGCTAGGATTTATTTTCCAGTTAGGTTTTACTTTGGGGGGGAAACAGGGCAATATCACAGGAAAAGCACGTCAAGATATATCCTTCTTACTAAAAGAAAATTACAGCTAGGTCTCTGAAGCTGAAGATTGACGTGGAAATAATAAGCATGTGTGAATCATTTGCTCGTGGAAAAATAAACACCATGACCACAAAGCCATCAGCACCCATCACTTAAGCCATCTGAAATAGAAGGGATGGTTGCTAATAGATTCAGAATCTCCCATTTATGTTTCAATCACTGTTAAAGCCTTTTACAGTTTATGCTAACAAAAAAAATTATGTTCTGCAATTTTTCTCTTGCAGGAAACATGATAACATGAGTATCGTACGAGGAATCTTGTCTGGAAGCCAAGTTGAAAATGCCAATCTCTGCACACATAAAAAAAGGCATGCCATTGAGAGAGACAGAACTGGAACTGGCTTTGTGAAGGTGCCAAACACAAACACACACAATGGATGAACATGGCGGGCAAAATGGACGATGGTTCAAGAATCGATGAGTGACAGAACGGCATGAATGCTGGATGGAAAGACATGACAAGGATGAGAAGAAATACCAATGGATGGTGTCTCCCAAAGCTGTAGAGATGCACAATTTGGAAGGCAATATCACAACCAGGGATGGGTAATCTCTGGTAACAATGGACCAAATCTTCCTCATCTCTGGGGTCCACTTTTATTGTCAAAACACAGCATACAGTCCAATCTCAAGACTGCTCAGAAATAACTCAAGTGGCTTCCATGGTGCACCACAACAGTCTTGGAACCATCTAACCTCAAGAGACATCTAAAGGAAAATAGTTACATGGAATTCAACATATAGCTCTATATAACACATATTGGAATCTAAATGGTCCCCGCTGTTCTTCCCTCTCCATCAGCCAATTTGTGTTGTGATATCTCAAAAAGAAAAGATAATGGAAAAATTAATACATTAATACACCAGACTGTGATGAGGCAATGATATTATCTCAATACAATTGCAGTCTTACCCACTTAACTGAGCCAGAGAAAATCTAATAGTCTAGATCAGGGCTGTCAAACCCATCTAGAAGGAGGAGGAGAAGGAGAAGGAGAAAACGAAGAGGAAGAGGAAAAGGAGAAGGAGGGGGAGGAAGAAGAGGGGGGAGGAGGAGGAGGAGGAGGAGGAGGAGGGGAGGGGGAGGAGGAGACTGGATAGCCAATTGTCTGAAATGGTATAGGTCCTCTGCTTGAGCAGGGGGTTGAGTAAGAGTAAGAAGAAGAGGAAGAGGAGGAGGAAGAAGATTATTATGTGATCCTTGGTGCTTTCTGAACTTGGTGGTTTTCTTGTTTCCTAATTGGGTCATGAAACATCTGCCAGAAAACCAACAAGTTCAGAGACCACCAAAGACCCCAACCATTCAACTTTCAGCTACAAATATTCTTTTCTGTCAGTATATCTGATCCTTGGAGACCATCCTTCTTCAGTCTACCTCCGTCTGTGTCCTTTAATTCATGGATTCCTTCTACCGTCTCCAGAGGCCAATAATGCGATGCTTGAGCAAGAACACGGAAACCTATCGAGAAAGTATAGCAGGACCAAAGTCATTTCCTTTGTGGGGACTCAAACAATTGTGCATGATTTCTCTATTTATCTTCCCCTCCCCTCGGCTTCGAACCGTTTTTGGTTCTCTTGAGTTAAATTTTAAATTAAAAAATGCTCGGGACGTGGACCTTCCTCCGTTTTTAACTCTGATGAGATCGGTTGAGGTAGACTATCTTTTGAGAAGATCCCACCCAACAAATTACTGAAGGACTTTGGCCTTTCAAGGAACCATTTTATGAAGTGAGGTAACAGTTAAGGTTAGAGACTCTGGAAAGAGTGCAGAGAAGAGCAACAAAGATGATTAGGGGCCTGAAGGCTAAAACATATGAAGAACAGTTTCAGGAATTGGATATATCTAGTATGAGCCGTGTGACACAGTGGTTGGAAGGCAGTACTGCAGGTGACTTTTGCTAATTGCCGGTTGCCAGTAGTTCGGCAGTTCAAATGTCAACTGGCTCAAGGTTGACTAAGTCTTCCATTCTTCTGAGGTGGTTAAAATAAGGGCCCAGATTGTTGGGGGCCAGAGGCTGACTCTGTAAGATTCTTAAGAGAGGGTTGTAAAGCACTGTGAAGCGGTATATAAATGCCATTGCTATTGCTCTTCCGTTCTTACTTCCATCCATCCATCCATAGTGGTTAGAATGCAGTATTGCAGGCTAACTCTGTCAGCAGTTCGATCCTGACCAGCTCAAGGTGACTCAGCCTTTCATCCTTCCAAGGTGGGTAAAACGAGGACCCAGATTGTTGGGGGCAAGAGGCTGACTCTGTAAACTACTTAGAGAGGGCTGAAAAAGCATTGTGAAGTGGTATATCAGTCTACTACTAATTGCTATTGCTCTTCCTTTTCTCCTCCCTCACTTCCTTCCTTCCATCCATCCATTCATCCATAAGTGCTTTGTGAACAGCGTATTGTCTGAATCAATTTGCTTACATAATAGTTGTTTTCCAGTTCCTAATTTCTACCTCTATTATCCAACCATGGTAAAACAAGTCCCATGTTTGAAAATATTCTTTTTATTTTATCTTTAATGTCAATCTGTCCATTTTTGCACAGTCTACACTTTTTTTTAATTACATCTTCTTCCTTTTCCTAGTGCTCTGCAAATACAATTTTTGCTGCTGTCAAAACATGTAACATTAAATATATATTCCATTTATTATACTTCTCTGGTACTATACCTAATAAAAATATTTCTGGCTTATAATCTATATTCTTTCTTCCTTCCTTCCTTCCTTCCTTCCTTCCTTCCTTCCTTCCTTCCTTCCTTCCTTCCTTCCTTCCTTCCTTCCTTCCTTCCTTGCACAATGGTTATAATGCAGTATTGCAGGCTAACTCTGCCCACTGTCAGCAGTTCAATCCGGACTGGCTCAAGGTTGACTCAGCCTCCCATCCTTCCAAGGTCAGAAAATGAGGACCCAGTTTTGTTGAGGCAAGAGGCTGACTTTGTAAACCGCTTAGAGAGGGCTGGGGCGGACTGTGAAGCAGTATATACATCTAAGTGCTATTGCCCTAATGAAAAGAAGGATTTGAGGTGACATGACAGCAATATCTAAGTCCTTCACCCATGACCAGTCCATCTTTAGCCAATGCAACATCACTGGGATGTTTTGGGAAACGCTGAGGTGTTAGGCTGGTGAAATTCCACATTTAGGGCAAATGGCCTTGAAGAAGTCTGGCACGAACCAGATTCCACACCACTCTGTTCTTCTTCAACTATCCCCCCCTTCCCTAATTCCTACCTTGGAAGCATACAGATTTATTGCCCATGTGTCCCCCTGTTTCCCTCTCCTTTCCCCATTGCATTGATGGCACAATGCCAGTGAGGCCCCAAGCCGAAGTGAGGCCCCAAGCTGGTTCTGAAATCTAGGCTGATCTGGCTCACCCTAAGTGAAGTTTTTCCTGAGTGTTGTATTGTAGGCAAAGTCTCAGAATACCCAGCCAAGTGGTCCTTGGTCCAATACATTTGGAGACCCCCAGGCTGGAGAAAGACACATGTGTGAATACGGTAAGGACCGAACCTGTGGATTTTGCCACAGGTGGCAAAAATGGAGGAACTTTGAACCTTCCCTTTCTCCTTCTGCTCTACTACCAAGTTATGGTCCTTCTTTTTTTTTTTAATAAAGAGTTTTATAATTTTTTAGTTACAAAAATAAACATTCCATCTTTCCTTAAGGAATGTGTCATCTGGGTACAAACAACTCTGTGCAATATCGTTCCACATTTGCCTCATCTTTCACATTAAATATTAACATTATTTCCCTAAATTTAGTATTATAATATATTGAGCTTTAACTGTAAACATTATGAAACTCTCCATTTTTCTTCTTAATATCTTCTAGTAATAATATCATATCAACATTAAACATCATTATTCTCATCATACACATACTAACAGTTTTCATCTTATTTATATTTCTATCAAAGTGTATTATCTACCTATTTTTTAGCTTTCTTCATTTCCAAACTCCTTTTTTTTTCCTCTTCAGCCACTGGTAAAATACTTCCCAAATCATATAATATTCAGTTTGCTCTTTCTCCTTAATTTCTAATGTTAATCTGTTCATTTCTGCACATTCTAATATTTTCCTTATCTACTCAGCACTGAAAGAACTGAACCCTAAGAAGCGGAGATTATTACAAGCCGTAGCTGTGAAAGCTGTGATTTTAATATTTCCTCATGCAGTATAAACACTCAAGCACACAAGTGTTAAAACCAACAAGGGCGATAGAAATCTTGAGCTGGTAAAGAGAAACGGAAAATAATAAATCTTTGCTCTCAAGGTGTTCAGTGAGAGAAACTCTGCCTGGTTAGAATAACAAAATACACTGCTGTAAGAAACAAGGGCTTTAGCACCCATCACCCCCCACCCTTGAGCATCCTGGCTGGGGCTAAGAGGAGTCGGAGTCAGCAACATCCAGATGGCTACAGGTTTCTCAACTTTGCCTTAAAACTGTGGAGCTTCCTGCGATGCATATTTTTAGCCTGCTCCTGAAACGAACCCACATATGTAATAGATTCTCCTTAAATTTTGGCTATGTTGCTGGCTCACTTCCTGGCAACTCAGAAGGGAGGGCGGACAGGGATAGAAAGCATGCCAAAAATATGGTTGTGGATTAAAAGGAAAAAAGGAAGAAAGACCTTTTAAGCAAGTAGCACCAACGATGGCGCAATGAAAGCGTGCTTCCAAAGCATTCCAGAAATCTTGTAAAAATACAAGTCTCCAGTTCTTATAAACTACAATTTTTCTCTCTCACTGTTGATTGGACCCCTCCCTGTGATTTATGGAAACTGGTGCCTACGAGGTAGGAAGTGAAGTGGTTAGACAGATCCTCTTTCAATTAAAATAGGTGTATAGATCGTTAGCTTCTCCACTTTACATTGAAAAAGCTAGCTGCGTTCTTGGGAAGGGAGTAAAACAACAAAATAGCAGAGTTGGAAGGGACCTTGGGGGTCTTCTAGTCCAACCCCCTGCTTAAGCAGGAAATCCTAGATAATTTCAAACAAATAGTTATCCAATCTCTTAGAAATCTCCAGTAATGGAGGACCCACAACTTCTGGAGGCAGGTTTAATTGTTCTCACTGTTAGGAAATTTCTCCTTAGTTCTAGGTTGCTTCTCTCCTTAATTAGTTTCCATCTCTTACTTCTTGTTCTGCCTTCAAGTTAGGGTTAGGGTGGCAGCCCCTTACATACTGGAAGACTGCTATCATGTTTCCCCCAATCCTTCTTTTCATTAGACCAAGGTAAACGTAAAGGTTCCCCTTGCACATAGAGTCGTTCCTGACTCTAAGGGGCGATGCCCATCTCCGTTTCAAAGCCGAAGAGCCAGTGCTGTCCACAGATGTCTCCATGGTCATGTGGCCGGCATGACTCAATGCCAAAGGCGCATGGAACACTGTTACCTTCCCACCAAAGATGGTTCCTATTTTTCTACTTGCAATTTTACATGCTTTCGAACTGCTAGGTTGGCAGAAGCTGGGACAATTAATGGGAGCTCACTCCGTTATGCAGTGCTAGGGATTTGAACCACCGAACCTCCGAACCTTTCTGATTGACAAGCTCAGCTCAGTTTTAACTACTGAGCCACCACGTCCTTTCATTAGACTAGACATACCCAATTCCTGTAACCGTTCTTCCTATATTTTAGCCTCCAGTCCCCTAAAAGCTACTTCAACTTCTTGTAAGCGCTTATCAAGAAAAATATAATCATTCTTGGTTTAGGGAATTTAGGGCAGGGAGAAAAGGCTAGTAATTTTCATGAGAAAATGTAGTATTACTGGACTCTAACATCATCCAGTCTCAAAATTAGCAGCTCACTTTGCCTAAGGGTTGAGCTGTCCCAAAGTAAATCATTTTTTTTTAATAAACCCACGTTCCTTTTTATTTATTGTAAAAATCAAATTGAGATAACAAGAGTTGGCAGACTTTCAGACAGGTCAGTTTAAAGCTGAATTTGAAAGAGAAAGCGTTTTTTAAAATATATTAATACTTTGCAATTTAGCATTGGGATCCAGAATGGAAAATTTAAAAATAACCCCATGGTGGTGATTGGCAAAATTGTTTGGCCAGCTGGATCTCATGTGGGACAGAAAAGGCAGGTATACTTCAGTCACACCTGAAAAGTTATCAGTTTGCCATTTCTGCTTTGAAATGAATTCTAGGATTTGGTTGCTAGCATTAACGGTTCCTTCATTTTTCTTGAGTTAGGACTATCTCAAGTTGCTTAGTCTACCAACCATCCAATCTTTGCATATTGCCGAGCGGACACTGTGGTTGAGTAAAGACTGGAACTCACAGCTCCTGGTCGACTACTACTGCCAGCACATCCCTATTTTGGGAGACCTTCTTGAGAACTTTCCAAATTCCTCCCATGTTGACTCTCAAGCCCAAGGAACAAAGCCCCTATCTTGGTGAGACCCAACCCCAAGTGTTGACATCCCAGCCAATGCAACCTTCTCAACACTATTCCTTGTTGCAATTTGATGTTCTCAACCATCTATCTAAGCATGCTTTTGCGGGAGATGGGGAAGACAAAGCAGCGGGATGCTTCAGCAATCGTAAAACAAACTTTCAAAAGTTTCAAGATAGCAAAGATTCCTTACCAGGATGTTTTGGTAGCCAAGTATGAGTCCTGTAAACCTGCATGTTAAAAATATATAACAGATAACGTGAATAGGATTCAGAGCAGCAAAGGTTTCTAAAGAAGAAAAAAAATTAAAAAGAAAATTAATAATAAACGCCACAGGTTTTCAAGACCATTACCTGAAATAAAATCCACAACAAGAAGTAGCAAAGTTGCACCAGCCAAGTTGCCATGATCCTTTGTCTCGTTGCAAACCAGAAAAATGACGCTGGGGTGAAATCTCAGATCACGGTGATCATAATATCATTAATAAGGAAACTTCCAGTTCTCCATCACCATCTGGTCATCTTCTTGTTTTTTTCAAAGGGTGTTTTCTAATCATCCATACAAGACCATTCCATCCGACATTCCGTTTGGGGGAAGGAGAGGGGTGAAAAAATCGAAACAAAACCCAACTCTTCCCTGAGGTCTAAGAATTAAAGAGTTTCAAAACGTGGCTGATAAATCCATTCCAGGAGAAGAAAAAAGGAAAAAGGAAAGAGGAATAATGAAGAGAGGAGGGGGAAAGGGGGAGAATAAACTTGGGATGATTACAGAGGCAAGTTTTCTCTTCTCCAACTTTCGCTAACGGCTTTGCCTTTTTAGATTTGTCTTCATTTGATCAGATGTCACTGGGGGGAAATGGAATTTGGCTTGCTTTCACACACACGCACACACAAAAAGAGAAAGAGAGAAGAAGGTGCCTCGGAGAGTAAAGAGTTTAAATATTTTTTTCTTCGGGGCCAAGAGGGGGAGGGATTGTGTGGTGTGAAGTTGTTCGTTAATGGGAAGACCTGGCTGTCTCAGGCATACACACCTCCAGCCCTCACTCTCCGGAGTGTGGAGCAAAATCAAAGTGATGTCAGACTTTCTCTTCAAACTTTGTCCCATTTGGGTATTCTATTTATATCACATTACCAACAAGTGGCTTCCTCTTCTGGGTCCTAGCACCAGTCAGTTAGAAAGAACGAGAGCCAGAAGATGTGAAGATAGCCAGGGAAGAAAAGAAAAAACAAAACAGAGGGATAGAATCAAGATCATGTGAAGGGTTAATACCACTTTACAAAGCCTTGGTAAGGCCACACTTGGAATACGGCATCCAGTTTTGGTCGCCAGAATGTAAAAAAAGATGTGGAGACTCTAGAAAGAGTGCAGAGAAGAGCAACAAAGATGATGAGGGGACTAGAGGCCAAAACATATGAAGAACGGTTGCAGGAACTGGGTATGTCTAGTTTAATGAAAGGAAGGATTAGGGGAGACCTGACAGCATTCTTCCAGTATCTCAGGGGCTGCCCCAAAGAAGAGGGAGTCAAGCTATTCTCCAAAGCATCTGAGGGTAGAACAAAAAGCAATGGGGAGAAACTAATCAAGGAGAGAAGCAACTTAGAACTGAGGAGATATTTTCTGACAGTCAGAACAATTAATCAGTGGAACAATTTGCCTCCAGAAGTTGTGAATGCCCCAACACTGGAAATCTTTAAGATGATGGATAACCATTTGTCTGAAGTGGTGTAGGGTTTCCTGCCTGGGCAGGAGGTCGGACTAGAAGATCTCCAAGGTCCCTTCCAACACTGCTATTCTATCCTATCCTATCCTATCCTATCCTATCCTCCCTTTCACTGCACCCCATTCAATCCCATCACCAGCCACAGGTCTCCATTCAATGGAAATGTCATTTAGGGAAATAGGGGAATGAGGCCTTTAATTCCCATGTGGCTGGTGGAACTCCCTGCCACAAGATGCAATCAATGGGCTTTGATGTTTTAGCCACGACAGGCAGCTGGGTGACTTTGGACCAATGCCCCCCCCCCCATTCACTCCAGCCTACCTCACAAGGTTGTTGTTTGGAAAGCAGGAAGAGGAAATCTCAAAAGTTGGAAACTAATCAAGGAGAGAAGCAACCTAGAACTAAGGAAAAATTTTCTGACGGTGAGAACAATTAACCAGTGGAAGAACTTGCCTCCAGAGGTTGTGAATGCTCCAACACTGGGAGTTTTTAAGAAGAGGTTGGATGTCCATTTGTCTGAAGTGTTGTACGGTTTCCTGCCTAAGCAGGGGTTGGACTAGAAGACCTCCAAGGTCCCTTCCAACTCTGTTTTTCTATATCTATACAGGAGAGAAAGAACAAAGAGGAAGGCTTAAGGTTTATACATCGATGACTTAGAGGTGAGGTCATATCGTTTCTTTGATAGGAAAAGGATGCTGAGGCTCTGAAAAGAATGCAGAGAAGAGCCACAAAGATGATTTGGGGGGGGGGCTGGAGACTAAAACATAACTACGAATAGTTGTGGGAACTGGCCATGTCTTGTCTAACAAAGAGAAGGTCTAGGGGTGACACGTCATCTTCCAATACTTGAGACGGGCTGTCAGAGAAGAGAGGGTCAATTTATTTTCCCACATACTTGAGGGCACGACAAGGAACAATGGGTGGAAATTCTTCAGAGGTAGATCCAACCTTGAACTCAGAAGAAATTTCCTGACAGTGAGAACAATGAATCGGTGGAATGGCTTGCCTCCAGAAGTTCCATCACTGCAGGTTTTTAAGGAGAGATTGGACAGCCATTTCTCTGGAATGGGTCATTAGGATGGACCAGAAGACCTCCACTGTCTCTGTCTCTCTTTTTTTAAAGGATTTTATTGAATGTCTATTGTTTACATTTTGTTAGCGCTTGATAAACATTGTGTTATCAGGGTTATTCAATGCGCTTAACAATACAGATTGCATTGTTAATCTCCACCTCTTTTTTCCCCCAACCATTGGTAAAATAACATCCACGTTAAATAATACTCTGTGTCTTCTTTCTGTTTAATCTTCAGCGTAAGTCTGTCCATTTATTCACAATCTAGTATTTTCTTCATTATCTCTTCGTCTTGCCATGTTTCGTCTTGCCGTGTTTCCAATATAGCAACAGCAATAGCACTTTCTAGAAACTTATATACCACTTCACAGTGCTTTATAGCCCTCTCTAAGCAGTTTACGGAGTCAGCCTCTTGCCCCCAACAATCTGGGTCCTCATTATACCCACCTCGGAAGGATGGAAGGTTGAGTCAACCTTGAGCCTGTCAGAGTCGAACTCCAAGCTGTGGGCAGACTTGGCTTGCAATACTGCATTCTAACCCCTGCTCTATGATGGATGGATGGATGGATGGATGGATGGATGGATGGATGGATGGATGGATTGAAGGAAGGAAGGAAGGAAGGAAGGAAGGAAGGAAGGAAGGAAGGAAGGAAGAGCAAGAGCAAGAGCAAGAGCACTTAGATGCCACTTTACAGTGCTTCCCAGCCCTCTCTAAGCAGTTTACAGTGTCAGCCTCTTGCCCCCAACAATCTGGATCCTCATTTTACCCACCTCGGAAGGATGGAAGGCTCAGTCAACCTTGAGCCTGGTGAGATTTGAACTGCCGAATTGCAGGCAACCGGCAGTCAGCAGAAGTAGCCTGCAGTGCTGCCTTCTAACCACTGCGCCACCACAGCTGGTGTATATTTGTGCAAATATAATCCTCGCTGCTGTTAAGACTTGCAATATTAAATATATTGTTTGCTTATCAGGTTTTTCTGATATTATTCCTAATAAAAACAGTTCCGGTTTAAAATCTACATGTTTTCCTATCATCTTTTCTAACCACTTATGCATTTTTGGCCAAAAAAAAATTGCTTTTACACAAGCCCACCACATATGATAACTCTGTTAGTCTAACCAAAGGAAAGACTGGGGTGACATTATAGCAGTCTTCCAATATTTGATGGGTTCTCCTCACACAGAAGAGGGGCTCACCCTGCTCCCCAAAGCACCTGAAGGCAGGACAAGCAATAACAGGTGAAGATCATTTGAAGAGAGATCCGGGCTGGAGCTAAGGAGAAATTTCCTAGCAGTGAGAACAAATAATCATTGGGACAACTTGCCTCCAAAAGTTGTGGGTGCTTCATCGCTGGAGCTTTTCAAGACAACATATAACTTTTAGCTGTACAATTTGGGATGAAGACCCTTTGAATATAGCTGTGGGAGGAGGAATGGATTTCCAAAGGAAAAAATTGCAGGCTGCAGGAACCATTTGTACCACTCAGGTGACCCTGAAGAAGACACCGATGAACCTTCGAGTGCAAGTACTCAGTATGGCTAGTCTAGAGAAGACCAGGGGAGACATGATGGCACTGTTCCAATATTGGAGGGGCTGTCACAGAGAGGAGGGGGTCAACCTGTTTTCCAAAGCACCGGAAGGCCAGACAAGGAATAATGGATGGAAACTGAACAAGTAGCAATTCAACCTGGTAATAAGGAGAATTTTCCTGACAGTGAGAACAATCAACCCATGGAACAGAAGTTGCCTTCAGAAGTTGTGGGAGCTTCATCCCTGGAGGCTTTCAAGAAGAGACTGGACTGGCCTCTGTCAGAAATGGTGTGGGGTCTCCTACTTGGGCAGGCGGGTTGGACTAGATGACCTCCAAGGTCCCTTCCAACTCTGTTAATCTGTATCTGTATGACCTGGATGACTGGGAACCTCTACAGACTTTTAGCTATACAATTTGGGATGAAGACCCTTGGAACGGTGTGGGAGGAGGAATGGATTTCCAGAGGAAAAAACTGGAACCATTTGCACCACTCAGGTGACCCCCGAGGACACAGAGAAACCTCCAAGTGGCCCCAACGACCCTCTAAAAGGATGCAAATGACCAACTGCCTGCAAGGAGTATAAATCCTTCTGCTCCCCACCATCCAGTCAGAGCTGAAGAAGCTTCTTGGATGAGAAGCGAAACGTCTTCAAAAGAAAAAAAAAACAAGGAAGTCCAGTTGCCTCCTGAAAAAAACACTTTGGGGTGACTCCAAACACTCACAACTTAAATCTGCAGGTTTTCTGCTCTCAATGACCCCCAAATCCCAACTACCTGAAAAGCAGCATGGTTCTTGATTGGCATGAGGACAACATCCTTGAAGTTTCACGGCCTCCATATTGTTACATAAAGCTTGGTGTTTATTATCTGAACCTTTTGTCAGCTGTGGCTAATAATCCAAGCCGTGTCTGCTTCATTAGTTGCTCAAGAGCACCACCTTCAGGCGGAATTATGTAGGTACACATTAAGGAAGCATTTTTATTTATTTATTTTATTTATTTTATTTATTTTATTTATTTTATTTATTTTATTTATTTTATTTATTTTATTTATTTTATTTATTTTATTTATTTTATTTATTTTATTTATTTTATTTATTTTATTTATTTTATTTATTTTATTTATTTTATTTATTTTATTTATTTATTTTATTTTATTTATTTTATTTATTTTATTTATTTTATTTATTTTATTTATTTTATTTATTTTATTTATTTTATTTATTTTATTTATTTTATTTATTTTATTTATTTTATTTATTTTATTATTTATTTTATTTATTTCATCAAACATGAATTAGATAACAGATATAAGTATAAAACAAGTCGTTATTTTCTGCAATCAAGTTTGGAAATCAAGTCTGGGGCCGAACAGAACCAAAATAGAAGTTTATTTTGCTTTCCTTATCCGGACAGGAAACCTAAGGAGTATCCAGGAGGCAAGCAGAAACAGGAAACGGCTAAATTCATGGACAGTGCAGTGATGATTCATGGTGGACAGAGCTCACCATTGAGTTAGGTATAGTGCTAGAAAAATATAATAAGGGGAATTTTATATTTAATGTTGCACGTTTTGATGGGAGGAAGTATAGGAAGTTATCACCCAGCCATCTCCCAGAAAAATGAAATATCCTAGGAAATATTGAAAAGGCAGAATATTTCTCTGGATGTGAAAAGAAAGAAACATGTTTTAAAAGACAGAATAGCTGCCTGTAGCTTCCTGCCCATCCCCACTTTGTTAATGGGCCATTAAGAAGGCCAAGCTAGTCCACTTTACATAATAAAGACTTCTCCACTTCAGCTACAGGAAAGCATAATATTGGCCCCAACTGACCACACATCATCTGAGAACTCAACCAAACCTAGATTCAAAACACAGCCCAGAGAGTTCCCCCTGCATGGCCCTATGGGAGTCTGACAACCAATCAGAATACATTTCTTACACAGAATAGGAAACAGAGAGGTGGGACTGAACAGGTTATAAAAAGCCTAGCAAGCCCCTCCCTCAGCCCTTCTCTTCTTCTCCATCAACATTGAAGCATGTGATCACCTTTTCTGATCAGGAGCTCAAGCCATGTGGTCCTGTCCACCAATAAACCATTTTTCCAAGCAGCCTCCATGTCTCCAGTGTCTTTTTCCCCACTTGGAGCGGAACCCAGAAGGACATTTCTTTCATCAATAGAATTGTATTTTCACAGTATTGTGAAAATGGGGAACGGCTGAGAGAAGAAGATGTAATTTAAAAAATATATTAAGATTGCGCAGAAATTGATAGACTGACATTAAAGGTAAAAGAGATACAGAATACTTTCAAATATAGAATATAGAGGTAGGTAGGCAGGCAGGCAGAGACATAGAGATGAGATGAGACAGACAGACAGACAGACAGACAGACAGACAGATCTTGCCATTGAATCTTTCAAAAGAGAATCTTTTCTTTCTGGTTGCAACAAAGTCGATGCAATGTATTTTAAATACGGAATATTTGACAACGAAGCTCAGAAACATGGAGTATTTTTCCAAAAGGGTGGCTTGCTTCCAAATCCAAGAAAGCAGATCCAAGGTACATGGACTACTTTAAGGCAAACATACCGGGATGTGGATAAGAGAATCAGAGAGTTCCCCTTAAGATGGACTCCAGCACAAGTCTGAAAACTCGGAAGACAAATTGGACCCAGACTGAATACTGCATTAGAGCAGTGTTTTTCAACCTTTTTTTGTGCAAAGGCACACTTTTTTCCTGAAAAAAATCACGAGGCACACCACCATTAGAAAATGTTAAAAAAATTTAACTCTGTGCCTATATTGACTATATATAAAGTAATTTTCCCACGGCACACCTTACACTATGTCACGGCACACTAGTGTGCCGCGGCACAGTGGTTGAAAAACACTGCATTAGAGAGCCCATTTGGTGTAGTGGTTGAAGAGCCGAGGTGGCGCAGTGGTTAGGGTGCAGTACTGCAGGCCACTTCAGCTGACTGTTATCTGCAGTTCGGCGGTTCAAATCTCACCGGCTCAGGATTGACTCAGCCTTCCATCCTTCCGAGGTGGGTAAAATGAGGACCCGGATTGTTGTTGGGGGCAATATGCTGACTCTGTAAACTGCTTAGAGAGGGCTGAAAGCCTTATGAAGCAGTATATACATCTAACTGCTATTGCTATTGCTATTGCTATTGCTAAAGCAGCAAGTTAGAAATTAGGAGGTTGTGCATTCTAGTCCCCTTTTGGGCTCAAGGTTTAGAATAGAATAGTGCTGGAAGGGACCTCAGAGGTCTTCTAGTCCAGTCCCCTCCTCAAGCAGGAGAATCTATACCATCTCAGACAAGTGACTGTCCAGTCTCTTCTTAAAAACCTCCAGTGATGGTTTCCAGAGGCCAACTGTTCCACTGATTAATTGTCCTCACTGTTAGGAAGTTTCTCCTCAATTCCAGGTTGCTTCTCTCTTTGATTAATTTCCATCCATTGTTTCTTGTCTTGCCCTCTGGTGCTTTGGAGAATAATTTGACCCCCTCTTCTTTGTGGCAGCCCCTCAAATGCTGGAAGACTGCTATCCTGTCACCCCTAAGTCTTCTTTTCTTTAGTCTAGCTAGACCCAAATCCTGCAGCCGCTCTTCGTATGTTTTAGTCTCCAGGCCTTTGGTCATCTTAGTTTCTCTTCTGTGAACTCTTTCCAAAGTCTCAACATCTTTTTTGTAGCATGGTGATCGGTATTGGTTGCAGTATTCCAGGACTGGTCTTCATTTTATAAAGTTGTACTAATACTTCATGTGATTTTGATTCTATGCCTCTGTTTGTACAACCGAGGATTGTATTAGCTTTTTTGGCGGCGGCTGCACAGTGTTGGCTCAATTGGGGGACCTTGGGCCAGTCCTTTTCTCCCAGTGTTTTTCTTTCAAGAAGGAATCCAGGGCAAGCCACCCCCAAAAAACCTTGCCAAGGAAACTGCCAGGACTAGTAGAAGTGGTCACTAGGAGTCTATATTGAGTTGGAGGCACCCCCCCCCAAAAAAAAACACCCCAGAATAAACCAATGCATTAATCTAGAAGATGTAAGGACTCCTACTTCGGTCAGGGGGATCAGACTAGAAGACCTCCAAGGTCCCTTCCAGCTCTATGATTGGACGATTGTAACATTCATGGACTCCATGACCCATCCTGAGAACACAACTTGCAAACAAACATGCCAATATTAAAATAGGTAAAGGTAAAGATTTCCCTTATACATATGTGCTAGTAATTTTATATATATATATATATATATATATATATATATATATATATATATATATATATATATATATATATATATATATATATATATATGATTTTTTTTTATTTTTGAATAAACACAAACAGAATACAAAAAACACCACAAAGCCATCTTCCATTACAAATTGTAGAAAGTGTGTCAATTGGTTACCAAAAAAACTTTCGTGCATCCCTTTCACAGTCATAACCTATAATTCATATAAAGTTATATATTTTAAATCATATATATATATATATATATATATATATATATATATATATATATATATATATATATATATATTACTATCATCATACTTCAACCTTCATTTGACTATAATTGTTTTAACATTACATCTTTATGACATGTTCTAATATATATATATATATATATTTATTAACAAAGTTTCTAGACCTCCTTTCTTAATCACTGTTTACAATTTATATCCAATTTCCTTTTATCAAACCAGTACATATATATATATATATATATATATATATATATATATATATATATATATATATATATATATATATATATATATATATATATATATATGTTTTTATTTGTGCTGATAAATAAATAAAGGAAGACTAGTATAGATCTATTTCAAGCTATTTAGCTCTCATCAGCTAGCCATATCCTTACTGGGAATCGAACCTGTGCTCTATTGCCTTCCCAGGCAGTTTGATTCTGAACTGGGGATCATGCACCAAATACCGTAAATAAATGCAGTACCAATAAAGGAGAATATTTGTAGCTCAGGGTTGAAATGAGGGGTCCTTGGTGCTCTCTGAGCTTGCTTGTTTTCCTGCTGATGTTTCATTGCCCAACTAGGTAACATCATCAGTGCTAGGAGGGAGTGGGGTTAGTGGAGTGGTGGAGGAGGTGAAGAGGAGGAGGAGGATAGGGTCCGGGGTACTTGCTGGGCTTGCTTATTTGTGGGTAGAGGAGTAGTAGAAAGAGAACTATGGGGGTCCTTGGAGCTCTCTGACCTTGGTTGTTTTCTTGCAGATGTTTTAGTACCCAACTAGATAACATCAACAGTGCTAGCAGAGAGTGAGGTTTGTAGAGAGGAGGAGAAGGAGGACAATGACTGTGGGGTTCTTGGTGCTCTCTTTGGAACGAACTATCCCCAGAAATCCGGACCTCACCCACTCTCATGGCCTTCAAGACCTGGCTATTCCGGCAGGCCTGGGGCTGTTGACCTCGTTGCTGAGGTCCAGCCCCAATCGGAACAAATGTATTTGTGTTGCTTTTAACTTGTCTATTTTTATTTCTTATTTTCTTTTATTGTTTTTTCCCCCTCGCTGTAAGCCGCCCGGAGTCCTCCGGGATTGGGCGGCCTATAAATAAAATTAAACTTGAAACTTGAACTCTGAACTTTCTTGTTTTCTTGCAGACATTTCATGACCCAACTAGGTAACATCATCAGTGCTAGAAGAGAAAGGGGTTTGTGGAGTGGCAGAGGAGGTGAAGAGGAGAAGGACTGTAAGGCCCGTGGTACTCCCTGAGCTTGCTTGTTTTCTTGCAGACGTTTCATTACCCAACTAGGTAACATCATCAGTGCTAGTAAGGAGGCAGTTTGCTGTCAGTTTATATTCTGGTGCCTTGTCTCCATCAGTGTGGGTGGGGGTGAACTTAGAGATTCTTTGGTTGGTCTGTTTACTGATGGCTCTTCGGCAGTTTCTTGATTGGGGTATTGCTTACTTGCTAGTTGCTCTGATGTTAACCTTGGAGTTAATCTATGCTAATCCGAATGCTGATTGCTGGTGGAGAAGTGCTGGAATCTTTTCCTCTTTTGGGCTGATTAGTGATCAAAAGAGAAAATCAAACAGCATCCTTACTAGCATTGATAGTTGGGTAATGAAACATCTGCAAGAAAACAAACAAGCTCAGAGAGCACCAAGGACCTTACAATCCTCCTCTTCCTCCTTCTCTCCTTCTCTGCTACACCACAAACCCCACTCCCTTCTAGCATTGATGGTGTTGCCTAGTTGGATAATGAAACGCCTAATGACTAAGCAGCCACCAGAAGAAAGAGTTGGCAAAACAGCTCAGTTCAAATTGGATCTGACCGAGAAGGAGGCTCAGCAGAAGCACTTCACTGAGGACTAGGAACATAGGCTTTCCAAGCAGAGGGAAGACCTGTGGGAGTGCAAGGCCAAGTACTGGTGCCTGGAGGCTCAGCGGGCTGAGATGGTCAGCCAGTTCCAGACTATGATGCAGTCCCACTGGAACAAGGCCCTCTTCGCCACCAGCCTTCGCCCAAAGCTTCATACCAGGAGGCCGTAGCAGACCCCAAGTCAGAATTTATGCCCCCCTCTGACCCGCACAAAAAGACCCCAAAGGGGGAGACTCTCTGCAGCAACACAAACGTTCATTGCACATATCCATCCCAGGAGCCGTAGTCTGAGGACCCCTGATTTAGTGCAATCTAAAAAATGCAAATAATTTTCTGCAGACCACCAGTTAGTGACCGCTGCATTAGAACATTGCCAAAACCCTGTGAAATGTTTTAGTCTTATGATTTCTGAAGTCTTTTTGGGATGATCCATTAGATTATCTGTTCTTACATACCAAGAAAAATCTGAGCTTCCCTCCCTCCAAAGAACCGCAGAACAGAAGTGAGCAATCAGAGATCACACACAAGGTTTGGGCAACTAAGAAGAAGTTAGCAACTTCTCGAGACTTTGGCAACACCCTGTTGTGTTTCAAAGAGAAATTGACAGTCATGGTGAGTGGAGTTTCCTGTTTATTTCTAAGAAAAGAAACGCAGGAAACAAAACCATGCTTGTTGTGTTAAGACTCTCTCAAACGCACCACTCCCTTTAGCCCAGTGTTTCTCAACCTTGGCAACTTGAAGATGTCCAGACTTCAACTCCCAGAATTCCCCAGCCAGCATTCACTGGCTGGGGAATTCTGGGAGTTGAAGTCCGGACATCTTCAAGTTGCCAAGGTTGAGAAACACTGCTTTAGCCTTTTTGTCAACATCAGATTATGACAACACCCTCAGAAGGTACATGGAGACCCTGAAAACCAAAACAAAAATGAGGGTTTTTTTTAAGGATACATATTCTGTCATTGGAAAGAAGGATATATTTTCTGACAGTGAGAGCAGTCAACCCATGGACCAGAAGTTGCCTTCAGAAGTTGTGGGAACTTCATCCCTGGAAGCTTTCAAGAAGAGACTGGACTGCCATCTGTCAGTAATGGTGTAGGGTCTCCGCTTGGGTGGGGGGGTTGGACTAGATGTCCTACAAGGTCCCTTCCAACTCTTTTAATCTGAATCTATCTAAGATGATCAAAGGCCTGGAGGCTAAAACATACAATGAACGGTTGCAGGAACTCGGCATGGCTAGTCTACTGAAGAGAAGGACAAGGGGAGACAGGAGAGCATCTTCCAATATTTGAGGGACTGCCACAAAGAGGGGGAGGGGGTCAAGCTATTTTCCAAGGCACCTGAAGAAGGCCAGACAAGGAATAATGGATGGAAACTGATCAAGGAGAGATTCAACCTGGAAATAAGGAGAAATTTCCTGACAGTGAGAACAATCAACCGATGGAACAGAAGTTGCCTTCGGAAGTTGTGGGAGCTTCATCACTGGAGGCTTTCAAGAGGAGACTGGACTGCCATGTGCTGGAAATGGTGTAGGGCAGTGGTGGGTTTCCATTTTTTTTTTTACTACGGGTTTGCTCATGTGCACTCAACACTTCTGTGCATGCGCAGAAGCATCCAGGCGGGTGGGCAGAGCCTCCCACCGCTGCCACTACCAGTTCGTCCGATCCGGGCTGAACTGGCAGAAACCCAGCTCTGGGGTAGGGTCTCCTGCTTGGGTGGGGTTGGACTAGATGACCTACAAGGCTCCTTCCAACTCTGTCTGTTAAATTGATTGGAACAATCCACTTGCATTCCGCTTTCCCTTGTGAATCGCTAACACTATGCACAAGGACGTCTTTAGAGCTTGTACAGATCCTCTCAATAACGCTGCATTGTGGAATTGGGAACTGCCGTGTTTAAAGCAGTAACCAACACCCCCCCCCCCTTCCAGGAATTGCAGGGAGCAAAGCTAATCAGATGTGACACAGAGGGCCTCTTAGAAAAATTGTGTTCCATCACGAGTGGAGGAAAAACTATCTGCTTGCCATTATTCAGATCGGCTCAGCTCCCATCACATAGAACAAACTAACTCCATCGGGGGCCATCGCTAATTAAAATGGTCCATTGTTTTGGGCATTAAAGGGGTGGGACTATCGGAGTCTCATTGCGGGAGGCGGCCCAAGCCAAATTCCACAATCATTTTTTGCAAGAGGCTGCCCAAGTTCTGAGTATCTCCAATTATCTCCAGCCGATACGGCAAATGGGATTCTTTTAATTCGAGACATCGAGAGGTCAATGGGACGGCGAGGCTGACGACTCATTTTTCCTCTTAATGCCCCCTTGTCACCAATAGAGCGGCCTTCCTCCTTTTCTCCTTCGTGGTCTTCTTTCTGTTTGCCATTGACGTTTCCAATCAAGCCGTATTTTATTCAATGCAATCACGCGCAATTGATTCTACTAATTCTTCGCTGGAGGGCAGCCCGTTAATTGCCAGGCAGACTGAATTTCTCCCGGGCCTTCAATTTCCTAAGTTTTGGGTCTGATGGGAAAACGGAACTGAGGAAATTGAGAACTGGCATTTAAGTTGCTATTAGTGTCCGTCCTTCAATGGCCAAGGATGCGCTGTTTCTATTATTATTATTATTATTATTATTATTATTATTATTATTATTATTATTATTATTATTATTATTATACAATTGTATCACAGCGGCCAGTTGTTTCGCCGGATTTGGCATTGGTTACTAGTCGGGCCCCACCCAGGGGCCTAGGACGTCGTAACGTATTTTCGTAATATGCGTGCAGATCCAAGCAGTGCGGCTTTTTGCATTTGACTGATGGTGATTTTGTCAATTTTTAACTGTTTTAAATGTAATTCCAGTGCTTTTGGAATAGCACCCAGTGTGCCAATTACCACTGGAATTACCACTGCTGGTTTGTGCCATAGTCGTTGAATTTCGATTTTTAAGTCCTGGTATCTTGCGATTTTTTCATGTTCCTTCTCGGCGACCCTGCTATCACCTGGTATTGCGATGTCTATGATTGTGACCTTATTTTTCTCAACCAGTGTGATGTCTGGTGTATTATGCGCCAGTATTTTGTCGGTTTGTATACGGAAATCCCACAAGATCTTGACCATCTGATTTTCGGTGACTTTTTCAGGCTGATGTTCCCACCAGTTTGTTGCTGTTTTAATATTATAATTTTTGCACAAATTCCAATGGATCATTTGTGCTACTAAATTGTGCCGCAATTTATAATCAGTCTGCGCGATTTTTTTACAGCAGCTGAGTATGTGATCAACAGTTTCATCAGCTTCTTTGCAAAGTCTGCATTTGGCATCATCAGAGGATTTTTCGATTTTGGCCTTAATGGCATTTGTGCGGATAGCTTGTTCTTGCGCAGCCAGGATTAGTGACTCTGTTTCTTTCTTTAATGTACCTGTTTTTAACCATAACCAAGTTTGTTCACTGTCCACTTTATCTTTTATTTTTTCCAGAAATTGACCATGCAGTGCTTTGTTCTGCCAACTCTCCATTCTTGATTTTATCACATCTTTTCTGTATTCTTGTTTTGTCTGTTGGGCCTTCAGTAGATTTTTGTTCTTTACTTCGATTAATAGATGTTCTTGAGTGTCTTTTAAATAATCAGCCAGTGCATGTTTTTCTTCTTCAACTGTTTGCTTAACTTGTAATAATCCTCTGCCACCTGATTTTCGGGGCAGATATAGTCTATCAGTATCACCACGTGGATGTAAACTGTAGTGCATTGTCATTAGTTTCCTGGTTTTTCGGTCCAAAAGGTCCAAATCAGCTTGTGTCAGTTAACTATGCCAGCTGTGTATCTTATAACTGGTATTGCCCAGGTATTTATGGCCTTGATTGTATTTCCACCATTCAATTTAGATTTCAAAATTTTCCTAACTCTGTTGGTGTACTCTCGCCTGACAATAGTTTTTACTTCTCCATGCTTGATGTTATCCAACTGCAGAATGCCTAAGTATTTGTAGGCTTCATTTTCTTTGCATTTAATAAGTTGGCCATTGGGCATTTCAATTCCCTCAGATGCAGTGATTTTGCCCCTTTTTATGGATACAGTGGCACATTTTTCCATGCCAAACTGCATTGAAATATCGGTGCTGAATACTCGGACTGTATTTGTCAATGATTGGATTTCTATTTCTGACTTTCCATAGAGTTTCAAATCATCCATATATAGTAAATGCGAAATTTTTTCAGCTTTTTTTGCTGTTTGGTAGCCTAATTTCATTTTTTTTAAGATTACTGATAGTGGGATCATTGCGATGATGAAGAGAAGAGGTGAAAGTGAATCACCCTGGAAAATTCCTCGCTTGATATTAACCATTCCGTAGCTCTCATTCCCTACTGCCAACTCAGTTCTCCATTGTTTCATTGCCTTTTCAGTAAAGGATGTAATATTTTTGCTAATGCCAGTTGTTTCTAAGCATTTTATGATCCAACTATGTGGCAGTGAGTCAAATGCCTTTTTGTAATCAATCCAGACCATATTCAAGTTCGTTTTTCTGTTCTTACAATTTTCTAATATCATTTTATCAATTAGAAGCTGATCTTTTGTGCCCCTGCTCCTTCTTTTGTTGCCTTTTTGCTCTACTGGCAAGATGTTGTTTGTTTCCAAATAATCCATCATGTTATCTGCAATAATGCCTGTGAGTAATTTGAAGGTTGTTGGTAAGCATGTTATTGGTCTATAGTTTTCAGGTGTTGTTCCTTTAGTTGGATCTTTCTGAATCAAGTATGTTTTTCCAGTTGTCAACCATTCATCAATTTGGCCCTTTTGTAAAATTTCATTCAGTTGCCTGGCCAATATTGCATGTAAACTGGTCAGATATTTGAGCCAGAAACCATGTAATTGGTCCTTTCCAGGTGATGTCCAATTCTTTACCTTTTTAACTCGATTTTTGATCATCTCAGTTGTTATTTCTAATACTTGCATTTGTTTGTTGCCAATGCTTTTCTCAAAGTCATGTATCCACTTTGCTTCCTTGTTGTAGTCCTTTGCATTTTCCCACAATTCTTTCCAGAATTCAACTGTGGCCTGCTTTTCTGGTTTTTCACTTTTGGTGTCACCATTCACATTAAGACTTTGATAAAAACGCCGTTGGTCTGATCGAAATTGCTGATTTTGTTTATATTGGATGATTCGTGCCTCATATCCTTCAATTTTTCTAGCTATTGCTGTTATCTGCTGTTTTACAATCTCTACAGCTTCATTGATGTTTCTTGTTGTTATTATTATTATTATTATTATTATTATTATTATTATTATTATTATATACTTTATTCATTAAACATGAAACTCAGACAACTGAACATTCAAAAATGCATTACAAATACCATTGACTGGTGCTAATGGTTGATAGAGTTTGCTGCCAGCGTCCTAGGTATCAACCAAGAACCTTCTTAAAATATAAGATTTTCCGAGGTTGTTTACTATTGTTGTTGTTGTCGTTGTTATTGCATGGTTAATCTTTGGTGAGATTCACAGCCTTTGGGGCTGGTTGGTAGTTCAACAGCTCGAGTCCTAACCAAGGACCTAGGAACTGTTAAGGTAACGTCGAAGGATATAAGCTGTTCCAAGGAGGGTGGTTTTTTATAGAATCAGAATGTTCAAGTCTGATAAATTTAAAATTTCCACATAGCGAGGTAGCCCTTTGGGTATTGCTCCAAGGGCTCCAATTACAATTGGGACAACACATGATTTCTTTTTCCACAGTCGCTCAACTTCAATTTGCAAGTCCCGGTACTTTGTGATTTTTTCTTGCTGTTTATCTTCAATTTGGGCATCTCCAGCAGGGACGTGCAGTCTCTAGAGGCAGGGGAGGCGTGGCCTCACCAGTCATGAGGAAAAGGAAAGAATTTTTTTAAAATAATTAAAGCCAAGGTAGTTGCTGCCAGATTCCAAGTCACAGTGACTTGGAGTCTGCTTAGTGTTAACTATAGGAGGAGGCGAGAGAACTATGGGCCTCCTGTGCATAAGGAATTTTTCGCCTTTTAAGAGTTAAGCAAGTGTTATAAAGCAAAAAAATTCATATGCAAAGGAGGCACGTGATTCTCCCGCCTCCTGATCTGGGAGCAGCGAATCATGCCTTGCACTTGAGCGACTGCGCAATCTAGCAGCAGGAGCCTTGCTTGTAAAACGCGCCTGTGTTGGAAAAGTTCATGCTCTGAGCAAGTTCAACTCTCCACTTTGCATCGCAGGAGCCGCCAAGAGCAGAACCATCAGAAGACTTAGAGGTCTCTTATTTCAAAAACTCTCCCTTAAGAATAATTGTCTGCATTAAGACATTATTGTTATTATCATCCCCGACATGGGAAATTAAAGCAATCTGCATATGGAAGCCACTTGGGAAGTAAAGCCCACAGACTTAACTGCTGGGCTGGCTGCAGGCTGGGGCAGCAGGCGGGTGGCGGCCAAAACGGCGGCGGGGCACTTTGCATCGTGGGAGTATGGTGCACCATACCCAGGCAGCCCAGCACCATACCCGGGTCTGCAGCAAAGGCGCTTGGCGGCTCCCGCGATGGGAGCTGCCAAGCTCCTTTGCTGCAGACAGGCGCTTGGCGGCTCCCACGATGCAAAGTGCCCCGCCACCGCCGAGGCCAACATTCACGCCGCCGCCAATGCCGCCGCCCGCCCATGGCATCGGCGTGAATGTCAGCCTCGGCGGCGACGGGGCACTTTGCATCACAGGAACTTCATTGGCCGCCGCTGCTGCTTCCTCCACTGCCGCTGCTTTCCCTTCTGCCCTGACTGCGGCTTATGCCACGTTCGGAGTGCTGCCCTTTCGGAAAGCCCCACCGAAGCCCCAGCACTGTGTCCGCTATAGAGCAGGACGCATCCTGCCTGTATGGCGGACACAGCGGCGGGGCTTCAGTGGGGCTTTTGGAAAGCCGCGCCAGGGCTTTGGCAGGACTTGCCAAAAGCCTTGCCAAAGCCCCGGTGCTGGCAGACATAGGGCAGTAGACATATGGTGGCTTTTGCCCGCTTGCCTCACCAGCCATAAAGCTCACCGCACGTCACTGATCTCCAGGTATTGCAATGTCAATGAACCATACTTTTTTCTTTTCAATTATTGTTATGTCAGGTGTGTTGTGGGCCAAGTGCCTATCAGTCTGGATTCTGAAGTCCCACAAGATTTTGACTTTCTCATTCTCTCAAACCTTCTCAACCTGATGGTCCCAGTGATTTTTGCTGTACTCAAATCCAAACTTTTGGCACAATTTCCAGTGAATGATCTTAGCAACGCAATCATGGCATTGTAGGTAATCAGTTTGTGAAATTTTGCTGCACCCACTGATCAAGTGGTCGACTGTCTCATCTTTCTCATTACAGTGGTGACATTTGCTGTTGGTGGTAACATGTTGAATTTTTGCCTTCATGTAGTTTGTGCCTAAGGCTTGTTCTTGAGCTGCCAAAATAAACCCTTCTGTTTCTTTTTTCAGTGCTCCTGATCTTAACCAGTTCCAAGTTAGCTTTTAGTCAGCTTTGCCTTCAATACTTTTCAAGTATTGGCTATGCATAGCTTTGTTTTTCCAATTTTCAGCTCGCTTCTCAATTACTTCTTTCTTATATTCAGCTTTTGACAGTTGTCTTTAAAAGGCCTCCTTTATTTACTTCCTTAATCATTGGTTCTTCACTTTTCTGGATGTAATCATTCAAGCTGTGTTTTTCTACTTCCACAGTCTGTTTTACTTGTAGGAGTCCTCGACCAACCTCTGCTCTTGGTAGATATAATCGGTCAACATCACTTTTAGGATGCAAAGCATGATTCATTGTCATAAGCTTCCTTGTTTTTCTGTCCAAATTGTCCAACTCCATCTGGGTCCAGTCAATTATTCCTGCAGAATATCGAATCACAGGTATAGCCCAGGTATTTATGACTTTTATGATGTTTCCTCCATTCAATTTGGACTTTAATATCTTGCGAATTCATTGAATGTATTTGGCTGAAGTTAATTGCTTGACTTTATTATGCATTAAGTCAGAGGCCTCTAAAATCCCCAAGTACTTGTAGCCTTCTTCGGGTTTTACTGCCTTTATCATTTCTTCATTCTCAAGTTCTATTCCATCATCTTCTATGGCCTTGCCTGCTTTGGTTGCCATTGTTGCACATTTGTCAATTCCAAACTGCATACCAATGTCTTGGCTAAATTCTTTTGTGCTTTCAATTAATAAATTCAGTTCAGCTTTTGTTTTACCAAACAGCTTCAAATCATCCATGTACACCAAGTGCGAAATTTTCAGTCCTTTCTTTGCAAGTTCGTATCCACAGTTCATCTTCTTCAAAATGATTGTCAGTGATAGCATTGAGAGTATAAAAAGTAGGGGTGAAAGGGAATCGCCCTGGAAAATGCCTCGTTTAATTTCAATTTCACCCAGTTCTTCTTCATTAGTTATAAGCTTCATTTTCCAGAGGTTCATTGAAGTTTCCATGAATTTTTGTATGTTGCTGCTGATGCCAAAGATTTTCAGGCATTTCTTGATCCAGCTATGGAGAACTGAATCAAATGCTTTCTTATAGTCTATCCAAGCCATGAACAGGTTGGTTCATCTTTTCTTTGAATTCTTTAGCATTAGCTTGTCAATCAGCAGTTGGTCCTTGAATTTTTGCAGCATCCTTTCTGTTCTACAGGAAGCAAGTTATTTCTTTCCAAGTATCCATAAATTTGGTTTGCAATGATACCAGTGAGGAGCTTGTATGTTGTTGGCAAACAGGTGATTGGCCTATAGTTTCCAGGGTCCTTTCCTTTTTCTTTATCTTTCTGGATCAAAAATGTCCTTCCAGTTGTCATCCATTCATCATTTTCAGGTGTTTTTAAGATCTGATTCATTTGGGCTGCCAATCTTTTGTGCAGACTTGTAAGTGCCTTTAAACAGAAGCCATGTAACTCATCTGGTCCAGGTGCACTCCAGTTCTTCACTTTTCTTGACTGTCTTTGCACCATTTCTTTTGTTATTTTCACATCTTCCATTTTATGCACTTTAATAGAATCCTCAGTCTGTTTGATCCATTTTGCATTTCTGTTGTGGTTCTTGTTGTTTTCCCACAAATTCTTCCAGAATTTCAGAGCTTTCTCTTTATCAGGCTTTTCATTTGTTGTTACTCCATCTCCACTTTCTAAGCTCTTATAAAACTGGTGCTGATTTGCTCTGAACTGTGAGTTTTCCTTGAACTGAGTTACTCGGTTTTCATACCTTTTAATCTTTTCAGCAATGGCAACAACCCTCTGCTTCAGCTCTTCAATTACTACCGCAATCTCCTTATTCTCCAAATCGTATCTTACTTCCAGGCTGCTTTTGACCTGCTTTTTCTTTAGCTGACCTTGCCTTAGGTTCTTCAAGTTGCTCAAGTCTCCACGAAATTTTTTGATCTTCAATTCCAACCAAATTTTCCACTTAGGCTTCCTCCTCTTGCCTCTTTGGTTCTTTTGTATTTTCAAACCCAATTCTTTGGTGGTTATGAAGGCTGCTGCATACATCAGCTGGTTTGTTTCAGCTAATGTAATGATTTGAATGGTTTGCACAGCCTCATTGACCTTTTTTAGTACCTTTCTCAATTCTTTCCGGTTCACTTGGTTCAGCTGTGGCAAACGTGTTCTTTCGGCATCTTCCATTTGATGCTTTATTTTCTCAGCTAATTGAGCAATATCTGTTGGTGTTTGTTCTTTAGTGTTCCCTTGTTCTTTATCTTCATCCATTTCAGCATCCTCTTCCTCCCTTTCTTCCTCAGTTTGCTTTTGAGTTTGCAGATCATTCTTGATGTTACTCTTCTTTGTTGGTATACTCAGACCATTAGTTGCTTTCTCTTCGATTCCTATTAATTCTGCTGTAGTGAAAAATTTGTGGCTTGTTGGTAGCTCAACAGCTTGACTCCTAACCAAGGACCTAGGAACTGTTAAGGTAACGTCGGAGGATATAAGTTGTTCCAAGTAGGGTGGTTTTTTGTAGAGTCAGAATGTTCAAGTCAGATAAATAATAATAATAACTATTATTATTATTATTATTATTATTATTATTATTATTATTATTGTACAATTGTATCACAGCGGCCAGTTGTTTCGCCGGATTTGGCATTGGTTACTAGTCGGGCCCCACCCAGGGGCCTAGGATGTCGTAACGTATTTTCGTAATATGCGTGCAGATCCAAGCAGTGCGGCTTTTTGCATTTTACTGATGGTGATTTTGTCAATTTTTAACTGTTTTAAATGTAATTCCAGTGCTTTTGGAATAGCACCCAGTGTGCCAATTACCACTGGAATTACCACTGCTGGTTTGTGCCATAGTCGTTGAATTTCGATTTTTAAGTCCTGGTATTTTGCGATTTTTTCATGTTCCTTCTCAGCGACCCTGCTATCACCTGGTATTGCGATGTCTATGATTGTGACCTTATTTTTCTCAACCAATGTGATGTCTGGTGTATTATGCGCCAGTATTTTGTCTGATTGTATGCGAAAATCCCACAAGATCTTGACCATCTGATTTTCGGTGACTTTTTCAGGCTGATGTTCCCACCAGTTTGTTGCTGTTTTAATATTATAATTTTTGCACAAATTCCAATGGATCATTTGTGCTACTGAATTGTGCCGCAATTTATAATCAGCCTGCGTGATTTTTTTACAGCAGCTGAGTATGTGATCAACAGTTTCATCAGCTTCTTTGCAAAGTCTGCATTTGGCATCATCAGAGGATTTTTCGATTTTGGCCTTAATGGCATTTGTGCGGATAGCTTGTTCTTGCGCAGCCAGGATTAGTGACTATTATTATTATTATTATTATTATTATTATTATTATTATTATTATTATTATTATTATTATTATTATTATTATTATTATTATTATTATATACTTTATTCATTAAACATGAAACTCAGGCAACTGAACATTCAAAAATGCATCACAAATCGTTTTTGTGACTGCCAATGGTTGATATGGGTTGCTGCAAGCGTTCTAGGTATCAACCAAGAACCATCTTAAAATATAAGATGTTCCGAGCAGCGCAGTTTTTTGCAGGTCCGCTGGTGTCATTGCAGGAAGCTGCAATTTGTTGATTGTTGATCTTATAAAATTCTTGGACATGGTGCCAAGTGCCCCAATGACAATAGGTATCATTTATTATTATTATATATTTTATTCATTAAACATGAAACATGATGATGATGATGACTGCCAAACATTTTTTGGACAAAATATCAAGTATTAAAGGAAAGCTGTCTGATGTGGTTATCATAGACATAGGCAGAATAATAGAGTTGAAAGGGACTTTGGAGGTCTTCTAATCCAGCTCCTTGCTCCAGCAGGAGATCTTATGTCATTTCAGACAAATATCAAGGCTCTTTTTGAAAGCCTCCAGTGATGGAGCACCCACAATCATTAGTTTATTGCTCTCACTGTTAGGAAATTTCTCCTAATTTCCAGGTTGGTTCTCTCTTGATTAGTTTCCATCCATTGTTTCTTGTCTCACCATCATGTGCTTTGGAAAATAGCTTGACCTCCTTGTCTTTGTAGGAGCCCCTCAAATATTGGAAGACTGCTATCCTGTCTCCCCTGGTCCTTCTCTTCACTAGACTAGCCATGCCCAGTTCCTGCAACTGTCAAGTTTTTAGCCCACGGGTGTCAAACTCAAGGCCCAGGGGCCAGATTCGGCCTGGAGGGTGCTTAGATCTGGCCTACAAGGCTGCCCTGGAAACAGCGAAGGACTGGCCCACAAAGCCTCTGCCAGCGAATATGGAGCTCGGGGGTGGGGGGACTGTACACAGACCTCCTGAGCTCCATTTTTAATAGCAGAGGGTTGCAGGAGGCCATCGCAGCCGAAAACGGAGCTCGGGAGCCTGTTTTCGCTGATAGAGCACTTGGGCCACCACAGGCACGCCTACATGAGTGATGACGAGCTGGCCATGCTCCCTGCCCCTCCCCAAGTCAAACACAACCCTGATGTGTCCCTCAATGACATTGAGTTTGACACCTCTGTTTTAGCCTCCAGTCGCCTCATCCTGGTTGCTCTTCTCTGCACTCTTTCCAGAGTCTCAACATCTTTTTTTTAATAATCCAAAATTGTGTCCAAAATTGGATGCTGTATTCCAAGGGTGGCCTTACCAAGGCATTGTAAAGTGGTATGAACACTTCACGTGATCGTGATTCTACCCTTCTATTAATCGTAAGACAGGAGGGAAAAATCAATTGGCATGCGGCTGTGTGATAAGCATTGGCTGGTATAAGCTCCTGTTTAATAATATTGGGTTTTTTTTTGCTGTTGGTTTTCTTAATGATTAATCTATGCTAATTGCTTATATGTCAGACTTCATTAAGAAGGATCTGTATTAATTGGATGCTTTTATCTAATGTTCCCAGCCAGTTTTAAACATTTTCACAATGTTTCGCACAGCAAGAAATTGCATTTTTTTTTTAATGTCCCGGTTGAAAACCTCATTTACTCAGCTGCGTAAATACATTCACCATAGTCTGCAAGCTAGGATTGTTAGGATGGGTCAGATGTGGCTTGTTCAAGCAATGTAATGAGTAAATCCTGTCCTGAAGCAAAAGAGAAGTTGATTGCAGGTTAAAAGCTGAAGAGGGGTTCAATTCTTGATGAAATTGTTCTCCAGACGCATTGGGGCCATAGATGCAAGCATATGCAAGCTTTAAAAGCAGTGGTGCGATGCACAAAATGTTACCTCGATACATAAATTAGACTTGGGAAAGGGACGTTTTGGGATAGGTAAAGGTAAATGTTCCCTTCGCACATTTGTGCTAGTCGTTCCCGGCTCTAGGGAGCGGTGCTCATCTTCATTTCAAAGCCGAAGAGCCGGAGCTGTCCGAAGACGTCTCCGTGGTCATGTGGCCGGCATGACTAAACGCCGAAGGCGCACGGAACACTGTTCCCTTCCCACCAAAGGTGGTTCCTATTTTTCTACTTGCATTTTTACATCCCTTCGAATTGCTAGGTTGGCAGAAGCTGGGACAAGTAATGGGAGCTCATTCACTGCCGAACTGCGGACCTTTCAATTGACAAGCTCAGTGTCTTAGCCACTGAGCCACCGCATCCCTGATTTGGGATAGTTTTGGGATAGAGGGAGGAAAATTCTTTTAGTAAACCAATTTGGAGAGAAAGAAATGTCTTTTTCTGATATGTAGAATAAAGAGGAGAAGGTAAGCTTAACAAAGAGCGACCGAACCAAGAATTAAGGAGAAATTGTGAGATGCCTTCAGAAGTTATGCTCCATCACTGGAGGTTTTCAAGATACTGGACAGCCTGGAATAAGGGCTCCCACTTGAACAGGAGGGTTGGACTAGAAGACCTCCAAGGTCCCTTCCATCTGTTATTGTCTCATTCTATATTTAAGGTCGGACATTATCAGCCACCTGGGGCTGTGGCATAGGAGAACTCAAGTTAGCTGAAAGTATTTGTGCTGCAAGAGAGCGCATAATTTGGAAGGAGAGCACCCCCGTGTGGTCTTCATATTTGTGAAAAGAAAACTGCCACAGAAGCCACTCCTTCTCCTCTTGTGATGCAGGAGCAAAAGAGAAAAAAAAATGATTGGCTTCTGCAATGAATGCAATGGTTTAACGGAGATACGCAGGATCCATTAGCTGGAGAAGAATGATTCACTTCCAATTCCATGATGTAAGAAAAATAAAAAGTAAATCCCAGAATCCAAAGGGAAACTGATCAAGAGGGAGGAAGCTGAATCACCACTGAGTAAGTTTGGTGACTCCAACTGGAGACTCCAAATTGAAACGTTAGAAGAATTGAAGGCCATCAAGAAGGGAGAGTTATACAGTAGATGGTGGAGAGCAAGACTTCAACATTAGGGAGGACTTCTGGATAAAGCAGTATCCTTTCTATCTGGAGTGGAGACCTGGCATTTGTGATGTTGAGATTGTGGTCTCGGTGGATTGACTTCAGAAGAGTTTAGACCCGTGCTTCTCAACCGCGCGGCAACTTGATGGGGTGGATATTAACACTCAGAATTTCCCATCTATGCTGTTTGGGGAATTATGGGAGTTGAAGTCCACCCATCTTCAAGCAGCCAAAGTTGGGAAACATTAAGACATTACATGCAGTCTCCGTGGGCCATGAGTCTTAAAGTCCTTGTGATGCCTAGAGGATGAGATGACCTTACACAGGTGAAACCTAAATATATAATAGATTTTGTACAAATTTATACGTGGATCTCTTGGATATCAAGTGTCCAATTCACTTTTCTCCTTGGTGGGATTTGTATTTTGAAACAAATTACAATCACAGGAAGCAAGTATTTTACTTAAGTTTAGGAAGGGGCTCAAAAAGAGATTTATTTCCCAAGGCCTTTTAAATGCTGCTGTTCCGGCTTATATTTTATTGGAAGGTATGTTTTCATTGGCTCTTAAGCTGCCTGGAGCCACTAGGAGTAATTTAGATAGTTGAAGTAAATAACTCTATTCCGCCATCTCTCTTTGAGTAATATTGTTTTTAACTGACAGAACTGTGGGTCACTTCACAAAATATCAAGAGCTTGCCGTCTCTAATGGTTGAAAAATGGAAAAGTCCCATTTTCAGGATACAAACATTAACCTTTCCTATCTAGTTACGAAGAGATAGGGTGTTTTTTTAACTCAATTTTTTTTAGTCCCATCTTTAAAAACATATCCAGTTCACCTGGAATTCTACCCCATTTCTGAGTGTTAAGATCAATTTATGACTGGACAATAACCATTGGGGAGGTGGGGGAGGGATAGAGACAATAGTTTTAATCCCCTCCTTAAAACAGAATTCACTGTAAATGGGGAGAAAAATTTGAGAAGGGTGCAATGTTTCATCTCTGCTTCTCTAATTGAACTCCCCCCCTGAACACTCTCCCTTATTAGTTGAGACACAACCAATTTCCCACAAGCTTAGGCTTTGTGTCCTGTTTTTGTTTTCTAAATAATTTATATCCTGCTGGTTCACCAATAATTTCAAGTAACTCAAGATGCAGAACATGCATTAGGAACACAAACTTCAGCTAAAACCCTAACTTGGTAAAGTGTTATTTTGTGGATTAAGAGATTCACAGCTGAAATGACATCAGGTTGAGGCGTAACATAAAGGGCCAAGCCAAGCCAGGCTGGGATCCAGTTGCATGTGATATTAAAACACAGGACACATATATTTATCCATTTTCTTGAAGGCAAGATGAATTAGAAGTAAATCGGACTTGCTTTCTTCTGTCTCAGTTCAATTCAGATGTGCTGTTCCTGTTTTTTCAACCTACAACCAGAATCCCAACGGCTATTCAACTAAGGCACCTGGGTTGCTATTACAGGCAGTGAAAGCCTGTTCCTCTTTAATAAAAGAAGTTTGGTCTCAAAACTGTATTTGCAATCAGCAAGGCCTGCTTGGACCATAAACCAGGTGGTTTTTATGCCATTACACAGCAGGAAATGCTCTGCTAGGCTGTGCCCACTCAACCTCCATATTTGCAACCTTCCTGTTGGGAGAAAATTTTAGGCGAGCCAAGACTGGCCAAGAATAGGTTCCTCGTTCCTGCTGATGTGGTCCTACCTAGTCAGTTTAGCCAACGTCTACAGAAGACAATCAGGTTAAACTCACAATGCTGCACACCTGTTTCCCCCTCCAGCAGAAACAGTACCTATGGGCGTCCCTTTGGTGCCCATAAGGATCCCCGCTTTGTAAAAAAAACTGTTCGAAATAAGATGCTGGCATGTTGTGAGGTCCCAGTCCTCAGCAGGATCTCTGAATTTATTCCTAGGGCTGGTAGTCGCCTCTCTGGCCTGCAATGCTAGTTTGTTATCCTCCCTGTCCAGAATGAAGACACTGGAGGGGGTAGCCATTAGAGAATAACCAGCCTTAAGAAAATGCACCCTCCCCCTTTAACTAGACATTAACAATTAGCAGCATGTCAAGTAGGGCTTGGTGGTTGCAGGTAGACACCAAGGTAGAGGAAAAAACATGTTTACCTAAGAATCATCTTCTTTTAATAACCACATAATCCCTTGCGGGGTAAAGTCTGGGCAACTGAGGGGAGCTGAGTGTTTACTGGCCAAATGCCCTTCCTGTCGCCAATGCGGAGTTTGGTTCAGCAAATATATTCTCATTGTGCCCAGAGAGAGAAATATCTGCCCCTACCTAGGATCGCACAGCATTCTTGATTGTGAGGCAAGAGCTCCACCTCTAGGCCACCGCACCACTCTTTAGACCTAAGAATGTTTCTTGAAAATTAATCTGACTGAAGCAGCCCTTTTCATAATTTCATCTAGCGTTCAGTGATTTGTCTCAACTCTACAAATCCAGAAGGCGGCATCTATTGTACACTTCAGATCTACCTGCAACAATTATTTAGGCCAAACCAAAATGAGATTTAGGCTTGTAAATTGTAGATAGGCTTGTAGATAGCTAGCTTAAAATTTAGATGCCAAACTATGAGCTTCAGTTACTACCTGTATACAGAAATATTTTAGAAGGGAAGTGTTTTTTTTAAAACCTTCCAAATCTTGCTCCAAATAATTATCCTTTGAAAGAGCCACTTGATTGGGTATTTGAAATACAACTTTATTATGATCTAAACAAAAAGGAATGGGAATGACAGTAACAAACAAGATTTACCACTGAATACTGTGATGAGACTGCAGCAGTCAGATTTGTAACTCAAATGTGGAGTAAATTTGCAGTCCAAAACAGCTAAATATGCAGGTCCAAAAAAATGAAGGAATTTTATTTTAACTGCCACATTCACACGCCAAACCCCATTCTCTCTTTCAGCATCCCAAAGATTAAAGCACATGTTCTGGTCAGCTAGAATAATAAAGTGGCAAACACGTTGCACCACTGACATCACAGGACAGTTGCCTATAAAACTAGACTTCTGACGCTGGGCTCCAGCTTCATCTCCCTCACAGGTCGTCATCTTCGTCTGGCAGTGCAGTGGTCTGAGCAATCTGGAAGAGGGGAAAAGGAAGGGTCAAAGAGCTCTGAAAAAAATGTCTAGGCCACAGGAAGGTGGCCAAGGTGGTTTTTTTTTAAAAAAAAGGGTTACCTGTAAATCTTGCTCGTACTGTGCTGCCAATGCTGGATCCATAACAACTTCTGGGGGCGCAAGAGCAGGCATGGCAACAAATTCCAGGTTGGGATCTCCAATGAGCTTTCTCGCCAACCAAAGGAAGGGCTTCTCAAAGTTGTAGTTACTCTTGGCTGAAATGTCATAGTACTAAATGCAAAAGGTTACAGAGAGGGAACTTGAGTTAGCAAGAGATTGAGGTATCTGTTATCCTCTGCAAGTGACTTCTACTATGTATTTGAGTTCTGAGAAGACGTACTTCGCTCGTTTGACTTAAATCTTTCTATCATCCTAAAATAGGTGCCTACTTTTATTGGAATTGAGAGATCAGAGCGAGCCGATTCAAAGAGAAAAATCACTTCGGGAATCATTGCCAACTAAATGAAAACATTGATAGAACAGAGTATTTTTTAGCTCAAGGTTGAACTGTGGGGGGTCTTTGATGTTCTCTCAGCTAGTTTTCTTGCAAACCTTTCATTATCGAAGTAGATAACACTAGGTAACACAATGGCTAGGCTGGCACTGATGTTACCTAGCTGTATCAGGAAACATCTGCATAAATCAAGTATGGTTGTTATTATTTTGCTTCAATCACATTGCATAATCTATAAAAAGGAAAGAGGATTCCCCCCCCCCACATGCAACACAAGCACTTAACAAATATGTTTGTTGGATTAAAACCCAAACTATAAAGAATTAAAGCTGCAAAACAGGTACATTTAGTATTTGGGGGGGGGGGGTGTCCCCTGGTGCTTTCAGAGCTTTCTTGCAGATGTTTCCTTACTCAAAGTAGTTCGCATGAATATTTGTTGAGCTAGAAGAGATGCCTTGTTCTTACCTGCAGGTTCTTCTTCCTGTGAAAGACAATGGACTTTGCTTTGACTTTCCTGTCCTTGATATCCACTTTGTTGCCACACAAAACTATGGGGATGTTTTCGCAAACCCGTACCAGATCTCTATGCCAGTTGGGTACATTCTTGTATGTAACCCTTGATGTTACATCGAACATTATGATGGCACATTGAGCTAGAAGGTAAAGCCATGGGCATGATTAGTCAAGGGGATAGAAGTAGCATCATTTACAGTTCTCATATTAAAGCAATTTGTATATAAAAGCACTCCCAAACTTTTGCATTGTTACTTCAACAGTATCCTAACCTTAATGCAGATTCATTTTGTAGTTTCACATTAAGTTTCAAAATATAGGATGCTCGCAGGTAATAAATCTTCAATTATTATCATCTTTTTAACATATGTAAATATAATGAAACCACAATTCTAACATTTTGATAGGAACAGAAATGTTATTGACATAGCATAGTTCTTTATTTCCTGTTCACAAATATTTGTTCAGATAATCAATTTATTTACAAAATGTATGACACCCCTGTCACTCTTGAACTGACCTTGAATGTAGTAACCATCCCGCAGACCTCCAAACTTTTCTTGACCAGCTGTATCCCATACATTAAATTTAATGGGACCTCTGTTAGTGTGGAACACCAGAGGATGAACTTCAACTCCAAGAGTAGCTACAACAAAATGAAATGTTAGTTGGTACACAGAATGTGAAGGCACAACACAAAGCTTTTAAGGACTATTTCTAAGTTATTTATCCATTTTGGGCCTGTCTGCATCTTGCCTACAAATTGTTAAGAAGCAACTTTTCTTTAAAAGTTATTTGTTTTTATTTTCAAGATCCCCCCCCCCCAGCAGTTTGACCCCTTTTTCTCTTTTCACTCACCTCACCCCCCCCCCCATCCACCAGGAGAGATGAAAAGGCTAATTATGGCACCGATGTCTTTTCAGCTCAAACTGTATGAGACCCTAGGCCTTTCAAATATACAGACCATAACTGTGTAGATATCTAGCATTTTTCACTCGTTAGTTTAGACCTGGTCCTCTGAAAGGTAAGATAGCTATCAAAATCATTTTAATGTGTCTAGATGACTTAAACAGTTTACATACCTACATACTTCTTCTCAAATTCACCAGTCAAGTGGCGTTTCACAAATGTTGTTTTACCAGTACCACCATCACCAACCAAAACAAGCTGAAATTTTTTTAAAAAAAGATTTTTAAGAAAATTGTCTTATGATAATTTTTGTCTACCAGTATCAATCTTGCAAAACAAATATATACCAACTTAGTATGCTGTAATTGTTACAGAATAGGATAAAGATCTAGGGAAAGTTAGATGTAAATTTTTGTAAGCATAAAATTGGCTAGGCTAGTAACTCAGATACTACAATTAACCAGATGTATCTACAAACTATTTACATAAGTCATATCATCCAAAACAGGCTTATTTCAAAATTGATAATAAAAAAAATAAAATATATTCAAACTTTCATATACATTGCAAACTATTCCAGTTGTGACAACTAATTAGCAGAAAAATGTTTCTTGAAATAAAAGGTAGCTAATTGATTTATGTTATGTATTTTCCCATCTTGATGTTTTATTGGCAAATTCGTATTAATCTAAGGAAAAGCTAAGCAAAAGAATGGTTTATATATAATTAATTTTGTTTTATTTAAAATTTTATTTCCATATCTTTGAAGTTACTCAAAAGGACTATAAAAATCATATCAAATTATTTATGTTCTCAAAATAAATTATACAATTTTACAATTAAAGCACCCCCCCCCCCAGTTTGGAATAGAATAGGGAATAACTACTATTTGGACAATATTAATAAAATTAATATATTTATTAATAAAAGTAGATACAATATGTGTAATGTTTTCCATATTTACAAATTCAATCCAACTTTGCTAATCTACCAAAAGCACTACCTTCACTCTCCAACAGGAATGTATCAAAAGAAACTCCTTCAATATAAATAATCAGAGATAACATGACTCATTAAAAATTACACCGTTTAGATAGCAATCTTTTTGAGTTGGGACTAAACTGTATTAAAATCTACAAATACATAATAAGAAAACAGGCATACAGTGTAGGCCACAAGCCTATTTGGGAATCAGATTGATCATATTCTACATATCTGTCTTCTAAAGAAACCATATCAAATTTCTAACCACACACTGTCAGCCCTCAACAGATTTAAAATAAATTTATGTTCCATCGAGAACAGGCATTTCTTTGAAGTGAAGGAGGGGAAAAGCCAAAAAAAGTCAGCCCAAAAAGGAGATCCGCATAAGCCAGAAAAGAATTCCTGTGGATTTGCAAACCAACAAAGAAAGCCTAGAGGCCCAGCTTGCTACGCAGGTTTCCTCCAGGACAAAATCATTACAAAAACCCGGGGTGAAAAGAAGGCCACTCAGCCCTACCTTAAACTGCACTTGGGGTTCTCCTTGTGGGGCGGCCATGCTGCGTCTGTGGGAAAGAGCAACGCATGAGTGGAGAGGCGGCACTGCGGATGATCGTCTGCCCCACTACGACGCTCCAAGGCGCGTGGCTGGCTGGCTCAACTCTCCATCCGGGTCGAGGAGGAGGAAGCAGTAAATGGCGGCAGGCAGGCAGAGGGCTGGCAAGGTTTTTTTGTGTGTTTCTCCTCCCTCCCCCCCACCTTCCAGCCCTTATAAAAACAACAAACACATACAGCTACATTCCACACAAAACTGTACAACCAGGGGCTTGTCAGAGGTGGTGAAAAACAGACTGGGCAGAGAAGGGAAAAGGGAGAGGCAGAGAAGAGGGCCGAGCTGGAAAATCAAATCACCTGTTTTCCTTTTATAGGAATATGCGCCCCCTCCCTGCCCCCTCTTCCAGGCACCCCAAGTCTGAGGGCAAAAGAGAGAGTGCCCTTAGAGAAGATCCCCCTTCCCCTTTTTTGGCATCTCCCCGAAAAGAGAAGGCCCCACTCATACTTTTCTTGGCACCCCACCCAAAAGTCGGGGGGGGGGGAGAAAAGTCTCCCTTTCCCTTTTCTTAGCATATCCTTACAAGCCTGCCCCCGCCTTAATGTGATCTCCCCTTAAAGACAAAATGGGGGGGGGGGGACAAGAAAACCTCATAAAGGGTCCCCTCACTTTCTTGCCATTCCCCTCACCAAGTCAAAAATCTGGACCGTAGAAGAGAGTCCCCCTTCCCCCTTTCTTGAGATCTCCCCAAAGTAAAGATTGGGGGATTAGAAGAGAGATTCCCCTAGAGAGCTCTCCCACCTTTCTTGGGACTCAATAAATAAGTGGTTCCCAAAGTGGGGCCCAGTTTGACTTTTTGGGGGGGGGGGATTTGAACTTGTTTAAACAAGTTAATGGCCTTTTAGGCCTTCCTCCATGTGAGTTGAGTTCATTTTTTGAGTAAAGTAAGAGTTATATTGGGGGGGGGGGTGTCAGGATTTTAGGTGGGGCATGGCCAAAAAAGGTTGGGAACCACTACCCTAAATGAAAACGTCGGGCCTGGGGGGTGGGTGCAAAACAGAGACACCCACCCTCCAGAAGTAGGGCATCTCCTCCCACCTTTCTTGGCAACACCCCCCCCCCGGAGTAAGTCTGTAGAAAGCAATAAACAAGAGCAAAGTCTGGAGGGGCAGAAGAGAGACCCACAAAAAAGAGCCCCTCCCCCACCTTTCTTGGCATCCCCCCAAATAAGTCCGTAGGAAGCAATAAACAAGACCCCCCCTCAAAAAAGCGCTCCTCCCCCACCTTTCTAGGCCACTCCCCTTAATGGGAGGAAAGCCACATGGAGGCTGAAGAGACTCCCCTCCCAGAAAGCCCTCCCTTTTTTTCCACCCTGCATCCCCCTCCATCCATCACCCCCCCTGACCTATTTTTTCGACTCACCTCCGAAGGAGAGCGCTGCGTTTGGGCGCCCATTTCCCCCCTCCCCGCGCATGCGCACAAAGCCCTCCTCGCCCTCTCCCCCCCACCGCCGCCAACGGCCTCCCGCCAACCGCCGCTTCGCTTCCCCCCCTCCCCGCGCATGCGCCTCTTTTTCTTCGCGGCGGCGGCGGGGGGGAATCATTCGGAAGGCCTTTCCCGCCCTTTTTTTTTTTTTTGGCCGTGTGGAGGTGGGGGTGGGGTGAAAAGAAATGAGAGGCGGCCTAGCTGTTCCCGCGAGGTGGGCGAGCCCGGCCGCGGCCTTTTTTTCCCCTTCCCTCGCTTCGCCGAGCAGGTTACCTTTTCTCGTCCGCTGCTTTGCCTTCCTTCCTTCTCCGCTCGCGGCTGCCGCTGTGACTGAAGGGAAAAGCGAGCGGACGGGCGGGCTGTGAGGGAAGATGGCGGAAGCGCGCTCGTTCAAAATCGCCCTGAAAGAAGCAAGCAGCCGCAGCAGCAGCCGAGGGCGGGGGGAGCGCGCACGCCGGTGACGTAGCGGCACCGGGAAGTAGCCAATCAGCGTGTCGGCGTAGCCGCGGCGAGAGGGGAGGGGCTTAACGTCACGCGGCCGCCCCTGCGCGGTGAGAATGCCTCAGAAGCTTGGGCTCGTCGTTCTTTCTCTTTCTCTGCCCTCGCTGCGCAGAGCCACCCCCGCCTTTCTCGGCGGAGAGAGTGAATGCGCGCGGCTTCTTCGATAGCTCCGCCCACCCACTCGCGTTGGGGTTGCGCCTGCGCGTGGCGCTCGGCCGTTCTGGCGCGAAAAGGGAGAGCTCTTCTCCCCCCCCCCGTCCCTCTTCCCCTCCCTGAGGCCGCCTCTATTTTAGACTTTAAATACTTACACAAAGGAGGGAAATTATAATTATTATTATTATTGATACATTTTTGAATTTGACTGATGACAGTCAAATTTGCTAGTTTGCTAGGATGACTCCGACAAGGTTCTAAGAAGTGGGGGGCAGGGGGTCGGCTCTGGGTTACATGTTTAATGAATGTTTCATGTTTAATGAATAAAGTATAATAAAATATATCATAATAATAAAACTATAAAAATAATAATTATTATTAGGGATACATTTTTGAATTTGAGTTTCATGTTTAATGAATAAGTACAATAATAAAAATAATTAAAATTATTAGGAATACATTTTTAAATTTGAGTTTCATGTTTAATGAGTAAAGTATAATAAAAACTAATAAAAACAATAATAAAAGTTATTATTATTAGGGATACATTTTTGAATGACTGAGTTTCATGTTTAATGAATAAAGTATTTTTTTAAAAGCAAGCAATGCAAAGGGCGATGCAAAAGAGCGATTAGGCCCCAGCAAGGTGCTTTTTTCTTGCAACCTTTAGCTTGCCTTTTGGGGAGAAGATGGGCTATGTAATCCAGCATTGCAAAAGTTGGGGAACAAGCCCTGCAGATGGACTGGGGGGGATGCACTGATTTTTCCCATTCCTGGGGCAATTGCAATGGTGAATTGATCCCAGGTGGCTGGCCGAAGACAAAGTTCTTAATATGTTGCCCCGAATATCATAATAAATGCAGTGCTGGTGAAATAATGCAAAATAACCAACACTAAATTGCCAGTCTGGTTTTTTTCCCCTGCCTTCATTAACTCCTTTATTCATTATTTCATAAAGGAACAGACCCAAAATTTAATGATGGAAGTGATCCAATCAGTCCAGTCCCTTTTCTTTCTTACTTGGACATTTTAAATTGTAATGGTTGACTTTTTGATTAGAAACTAAGGAGAAATTTCCTGACAGTAAAACAATTAACCAGTAGAACAACTTGCCTCCAGATTGTGAATGCTCCAACACTGGAAGTTTTCAAGAAGAGATTAGATAACCAATTGTCTGAAGTGGTGTACGGTTTCCTGCCAAAGTAGGGGGTTGGACTAGAAGACCTCCAAGGTCCCTTCCACCTTTGTTATTCCATTCTATTCTATTCCCTATTCTATAATTTATTCTCATCAATTTAAATATTTCTTTCTGGGAATGCCTCAGTTTGCCTCTTAGTGGTCAGAAAGGAAGTTTGCATTATATTTCATTCCATCTTCTGTGTACATTGTTCGAATCATTTATTTTTCTCTTCTACCTTTGACCTCTTAAGAATCAATCCATTGAAATGTAAATATTTTCTGCTGTGGCAAGGCACCAGTCCTGTACAGGTAGTCCTCGACTTATTTCATTTAGTGACCATTCAAAATTATAATAGCACTGAAAAAAAGTGACTTATGACCCCTTTCCACATTTACAGCCATTGTAGCATCCCTATAATCATCATCATTTAATGACCCCATAATCCCTTGCAGGGGTGGAGTCTTGGCAACTGAATGCAGCTGAGTGTTTTCTGGCCGAATGCCCTTCCTGTTGCCAATGCGGAGTTTTGTTCAGATGATATATTCTCATTGTGCCCAGAGAGAGAACTATCTGCCTCTACTTAGGATCAAACTCACAGCCTTCTGATTGTGAGGCGAGAGCTCCACTTCTAGACCACTGCAACCCCTCTGCAGCATCCCTATAGTCATGGGATCAAAATTCAGATGCCGGGCAACTGGTTCATATTTATGACCGTTGCTGTGTCCCAAGGTCGCATGATCACTTTTTGTGAACTTCTGACAAGCAAAGTCAATGGGGAAGCCAGATTTGCTTAATAGAAGGATTTCTAACTTACCAACTGCAGTGATTCACTGCAACTGTGGCAAGAAAGGTTGTAAAATGGGGCAAAACTCACTTAACAGAAATTTTGGGCTCCATTGTCGTATGTCAAGAACTACCTGTACTTGATTTTTTTTGTTCTTTCTGCAATAAGGATGCAGTTTCAAAAGGAGAAACTTTCACCTGTAAGCTTATTTTTTCCTCACTGCTTCTCCTGATTTCTCTAGAAATGAGAAAAGAAACCGGAACCATCTGCTTGGTTTTGCTAAATATTTAATGTCAACCCCAATCTATTTATTTTCTATATATTAAAAGCGAAACACCACTTATGCTTCATCATAAAATCTCCAGAACTGTAAAGCCTACAAACTTGAGATTTGGCACGTATATTCCTCTTGGCTTCTAGGTGCCCGCTAAGAAAGGATTTTTCGAAATGACAATCAGAGCATTAGTATTTCTTATATTATTATTAACATGGTCTGATGCTAAGCAGTTAGACTTTCTACTCCCCCTCCCCAGCTGAAAAGAACACTGTTCCAACAGCCACTTGGGCGTAGGTGTGGCCAGCGTGTGACTCATCCAACCTATGGGCTGGGATGAGGATCACTGGGGCAAGCCTGAGGGAGAGAAGGGAAGAGGAGAGGCTGATCATAACTACTCATTAATGTTCAAGCTTTAACTGTCAATTTATCAAGCCTGATCACGTAATTCCATAGCGAAGCACAGGTATCCAATCATTGAATAAAAAGATAAAAAAGAAAGTTTTTTAAAAGTGCAAAGGGTGGAGAAGTGCTCAAACAAATCACACACCTAGGTCATAACATGAATATTTTTATTTATTCAGTTTTTATGCCACCTATCTCATTGATACAAGCACTCTGGATATCTTACAATATGATAAAAATAAAGTAAAAAGTCCTACAAGATTATTAAAATAGGGGGAATTAAATAGATAGAAAAGCTAAAAAAAACAATACAATGGGCATTAAATGTTTTTTTAAGATTTGAAATGTTAGGTTTTTTTTTTTAAAAAAGCATCTCTAATATTCTAATAAGGATTTTAATGTGGTCCCTAGCCACCCCTCCTGGCCTGGACTAAATAACCAATTTGCATAGCTCCGCCTTTCTAGTGTAGGCGGCCACGCCCCATCCGTTAGTCCCTGTACATCTCTCTAGCATTTCACAACGATCTTTATATGAGCTCCTTCGTCTGGATAGAACACCTATTTGCATAGCCTCGCCCTTTCTTTAACGCCACAGCCCCGCCCTTGGTCCCTGTTGTAATATTCCACATAAGGATCTTCATACGAGGTCCCTCGCCCCTCCCCTCTTCACTTGGACTACACGCCATATTTGCATAGCTCCGCCTTTCCTCTATAAGCGGTCACACCCCCTCTCTTGCTTCCTCAGTGATATTCTTAATACGAGTTCTGTCGGCCCGGCCTTTTCGGCTTGGACCAGACTTCTACATTTGCATAACTCCTCCCTTCCTTTGTAAGCGGCCACACCCCTCCCTCGCTCCCCTCTGCCCGCTTCGGCTTTCTAACGGGAGGCGACGCCTGCGCCTGCGCACTGGGCGGCGGACGGGCAGTGGTTGCCCTGGCATCGGCGAGCGGGGAGGCGGCGACCGCGCTGTGCCGCCGCTGGAGCCTCCCGGAGCCGGGGACCGCCTGAGGTGGGCAAGGAGCAGCAGAAACACCCGGGGAGAACCGGCTGGAGGAGCCCCGCCAGGATGAGGGACCGTCTGGCCGAGCTGGCATCGGTGAGAGACTGAGGAGGAGGAGGCAGCGGCGGAGGGAGGGTGACCCTTAGGCAGGAACAGCCCCCTCCGGGAGGGGGGGAGGCCAATTAAAGGATGCACGACAGCATCCTTGCCTCCTGCTGCAACCTGGCGCCCGTTGCAAAGAAGGTGGGCGACGTCTTCCCGGGGGATGGAGAACACAGGACGATGTGGAAGCTGGTGGCATGCCTTTTAGAAAAAGAGCCGCTTTCTACAATCCCATCCTCCTTATTTTATTTATAAATTAAATTTATATATGCCCCCCCCATCCCTGGGTGGCATTACATTACCTAGCCCAGGGGTGTTTTTGTGCCAATGAAGCTTTCTGAATTTTTTTACATTTGTCTCCCAAAGGCTTTCGTCACCCCGAGGGCGGCCAGCTCAGAACAGCCTTTTGTTGAAACCAAATCAAATACTCAAATAATAATATTTTTTTTTAAAAAAACAGCTGGGCAAGCAAACGCACCCATTCAAGGTTGAGGAATTTTGTGAGAGATGTGTTTCCTACCAGCTGGCAATCTAGCCTTATTAACCCTTTTCCTTAAAAAAAAAAAGCCTAATTTTATTTTATTTTTTTGCATGAAGTGGCTGCCTTTTTTTTTTCTGGAAGCATTGTCTTTTGCTCATTTGCTTTATTTTAAAAGGGAGCAAAGCAAAGTTGCCTAATAAAAATGCGAGCGTTTTGTGTCGCGGTACCAGGCAATCTACCGTTTCAGCAAAAAAAGTTTGTGTAAAATGAACCGGTGTTTTGAAAACATTGCAAATTTGTTTTGCTACTCGCTGGGAAGATACAAAGAATCAGGGTGAACAAACAACTCAGAACAAAAACACCGAAGCCTTCTCCCTCCTTTGTTAGCTGTGTTAGACTGATGGAAATTAGCAGTTTTAAAACCTTGGGTGTGATAGAGTTTGGGCAGCCATGTGGGTCGGTGTTATTTTAAAGAAAGCATCTTGCATCAATCGTGCACAGTTATTGGTCCATGCCTGTATTTAATATGTCTAATTAATACTTTAATTGCAATTTCAATCTTCTGACCTGCTTTGAGTTCTCTTGAAGAGAAGGATAGATTGTGCCTTTAAAAAAATATTTATTTAAAGCTATACCTGCCATATAGAGGCATGTATCTACAGGTAGTCCTTGGGTTATGAGCACAATGGAGCCCAGGATTATGAATGTATTTTATTTTCCGTATGTACATTGAAAGCCTATGCACCAAAAACAAATTCCTTGTGTCTCCAATCACACTTGGCCAATAAAGAATTCTATTCTATTCTTATTCTATTCTTATTCTATTCTTATTCTTATTCCTGTTCCATTCCTGTTCTGTTCTATTCTATCTGATTCTATTCTTATTCTATTTTAAGGTGACCTTTGCCCCATTTTACAACCTTTCTTGCCACAGTTATTAAGTGAATTGCTGTTAAGTGAGTCATGCGGTTGTTAAGTGAACCTGGCTTCCCCACTAAATTTGCTGGTCAGAAGGTCGCAAAAGTGGATCACCTGACGCCCCCCCCCCCAGACATCACAACCATCAGAAATATGAATCAGTTGCCAAGCGTCCAAATTTTGATCCCTTGTCCATGGGGATGCTTCCACAGTCGTAAGTGTGAAAAACGTTCACTTTTCCAGTGCTGTTGTAACTTTGAACGGTCACTAAACGAATTGCTGTAAGTTGAGCACTACCCTAGAGTGTACGTTTGTGCATACGTCTGAATGCCTGTATCTGTACGTGATACAGCCACGTTTTCTGCGTAATGGTTTTTTTTTTTTTTTGAGGTTTTTGACACCCTTTTTCTCTTATTATCATCATAATTGAGTACTGAATTTTTCGGACTATACCGGTGTATAAGACGCACCAAGATTTCGAACAGGTAAGTAAGAAAAAAAAGTTTTTGTCCTCCCCGGCCCCCAGGAGCACCCTGCAGGCTTCAGCAGGGCTGGAGGAAGGCAAAAATGGGGGCATTTTTCCCAAACTCCCGCCCTGCTGAAGCCTGCAGAGGGCTCCTTGGGGCCAGGGAGGACAAAAACATCCCTGTTTTGGTGGAAAACGGACAGTTTTTCTCAAAAATGGGATGGGGCGGGGCTTCTGGGGGACAAAAATGGCTGTATTCAGTGTATAAGACGCACCAACATTTCCATGCTCTTGTAGCGGGGGCGTGGGGGAAGGTGCGTCTTATACTCCGAAAAATACGGTAGGTTTTTCAGGAGTAGGGCGTCCATTTTTTGTAGTAGTAGTGCCTTCCTCATTGATTTCACTGCTACTAACAGCACCATGCGATTAATTCAGAGGTTTCTGCAGTAGTATTTCTGCCACCTAATTGTTTGAAGGATTTGGTCTGCCAGTGGGTGCCTTTTTGAGATCAGTTTCTGGCTGGGAAAAGTTTAACCCGATCCCAGTTTTTCATCTTAATTTGTTTTCCTAGAAAGGGAAGAAAGCTCAGTACTGCCTCTCCATTATTGTTGAGCAATAAGGCATTTCAAAGAATCCAGAGCCGGGCAAGCATATAAATTAAATAATAATTTTTTCCTTTGAACTGAAAATATAAATAAAAATAAATAAAGGTAAAATAGAGGAGGAAAAGGAAGAAAAAAGAGAAATATATAGGGTAGAGGGGGGGGAGAAAAGAAGGGGCATTGATTTCCAACTCTTTTCGGTGTAGTAACATAAGGTTTAACAGATTTAAAAGATTAACAGAGTTGGAAGGGACCTTGTAGATCATCTAGTCCAACCCCCTTTCCCAAGCAGGAGACCCTACACCATTTCTGACAAATGGCAGTCCGGTCTCTTCTTGAAAGCCTCCAGTGATGAAGCCCCCACAACGTCCAAAGGCAATAACATGAAACCTCAACTTTTTAACTTTTACGTAAGCAAAAGACCTCTCTGCAGAAATATGGGCTATCCAGAAAGAGCGTAATATTAAAATTATTGTTTTAACTTTTTACGCGTGATAGGCGGCTTGTGGTTCTGTTGGAATGTTTACATTGCTTTCCTTTTGTGCTGTCCAAGGTAATTTGCAAGAACAATACCATCAGTATTCCTCTGGCTACTTTTTTTTTTTTTTGGTATCGTCACAACTGGATATTTGTGTGTGTCTGTGCGCTTGTGATATGTTTTTCCTTCCTCTCATTCTTATCTCTTCCTGAGGCAACAAAGAAGCTTTAAAAGGAAAAGGAAGGTGTTTAGAACTAAAGAGCCTTTTTGCTTAACCTCAGCAACTTTCAACGCAGGAAAATGGGTTGTTATATTTGATTCCACAATGCTTTCAACAATGAACACACCTTGAGCTGCATTCAACGTTCAGAATTTCACCGCGAGCTGCTCGCACTTGCTTTTAGAAGAACAATATGTAAGAAAAATACGAAAAACCTTTCTGTGTTTTTACTTGGAAGACAATTTGCTTCTCATCCAAGAAGCTTCTCCAGTTCTGATTGAAAGTGAAGAAGAACTGAAGAAGCTTCTTGGATGAGAAGCGAAACGTCTTCAAGGAAAAACAAAATCCACTTGCCTTTTGACAAAGTAAATTTGGGACAACCATGACCTGGATGACTGAGAATCTCCATAGCAGATTCACTTTCTCGGGTCATTGGGAAAGATGGGAGGTCTTGTTGGAATTTAGATCAGATTTTTCTTCTAATTGATGTTCTCCTAAAGCAATCGTGACCAGCTGAAAGTGAAATTCTGAAGAAGGTGTGTAATTGTGAAAGCATCCCACCGATTTTAGTGAGTTTTGTCTCCCAGTGCAGGCATAAGTCAGGTTGAACTTTTAGCGAAATAGCTAGGAAAGATTTCTTTAATTGGTGGGGGAAAAGGCTTAATTTATTCTCCAAGGATCACATAGGAAAGTTTTTGGTGCACAAATATTTCCGTTGTGTGCCTGTTTCTGGCTTGAAAAGCTTCTCCTTTGTCTTATGAATGAGTCATAAAAGAATGAGAAGACGCAGAAGGCACAGCCGATTCATGAATGGCATTTTTTGTCACCCATCTTTTAACAGCAGGAAAAGGCATCAATTATAATTTTATTAGGGAAACAAGCAGTCAGTGGAAAGGAGAAAAAGGTTGGGTTGACCAGAGCTTCCGATCTTTACTAGTCTAACTTGTGTTACAAGCCATCGCCATGAATCATTAATCAGAATAGAGCTGGAAGGGACCTTGAAGGTCTTCTAGTCCGACCCCCTGATCAAGCAGGAGACCATTTCAGATAGACGGCAGTCCAGTTTTTGAGCTCGGTTTTACCTAATCTTGTACTTGTAGCTTTTGAAAAAAGGATTACTCACACGGAGAAATATTTCTGCTTCTTTTAGCGCACTCAAAACGAAGATGGAGAAGCAACAGTTGTCGTTGAAAGCGACCATTACATGGAAGACTTTTTCCTACAGGTAAAAATCTACAAAGTTGCCAGAAGCAGCTTTCTTAATGCAGGGAGTCCTCGACTTACGGCCACAATTGAGCCCCACCTTTTTGTTGCTAAGCAAGACGGTTATCCAATGAGTCCCAGTCCATCCGTCCCCATTTGACAATGTTTCTCGCCCCGGTTGTTAAGCGAACCACTGCAGATGTTAAGCGAGTGACACGGTTGCAAAGTGAACCTGGCTTCCCATTTTAACTTTGCTTGTCAGAAGGTCGCAAAAAGGGATCACTGCAACCGTCATAAATATGAACCAGTTGCCAAGCATCCAAATTTTAATCACCCGACTGTGGGGATCCTCCAATGGTTGTTAAGTGTGAAAAACAGTCCTAAGTTGTTGTTTTTTCAGTACAGTTGTAACTTTTTTTTTCACCATTTTTTTTATTTTTTATTCTCTTACATACCATTGTAAGTGTACATTCACATAATTGTGATTCTTTACTTTTGTCATTCTTATACATTTTTTATTTCATTTAATAGGTTATAATATACAGTTTGGGTTGCTTTATTTACTATCCCTTCCACCTGTTGTAACACCACCTTATTTTTCTTATTTTTCTCCCTCCCTCCCTTCTCTACTTCTTTCCTTCCTCCTCTCCTTCCCCTTCCTTCTTCCCTTACCTCTCCGCTACTCCTACTCTTCCCCTTCCTACCCTCTCTCCTTCTCTTTCTCTCCCTTCCACCCTCCTCTCCTTACCTCTTTCTTCCTTCCCTCCTCTTCATCTCGTTCTCTCCTCCTCTCTCCCTTTCTTTTTCTGTTGCTATAGGCTTCTTTTAAATCTCAGTTAATGTTTTCTTCGGATGGTATTTGCGCAAACCCAAATATAGTTTAGTATCATTTCTTATTCCCTTTCCTTCACTAATCTATCCTATGTTTTTTCCCATCCTTTATGTCTCACTCTTGAATATATACTTAAATATTTAATATTTTCTTTTCTGTTGTAACTTTGAATGATCACTAAATGGAAATTGAGGACTTCCTTTACTCTTTTTGTGGGCTAGCTGGCATCCAAAATGTTTGGTTGTTTCAGAGTGTGTAATGTTTCTCAAGAAAATAGGAAAAATACAGGTAGTCTTCAACTTAACAAGCACATTTGAGTCCAGAATGTATATTGCTAAGTGAGACACTTGTTAAGTGAGTTTTGCCCCATTCTACGACTTTTCTTATCTTACCTAGCTAAGTGAGACATTGGTTAAGCGAGTCACTGCAGTTCTTAAATGAGTGACATAGTTCTTAAGTTAATCTGGTTTTCCCCAGTGACTTTGCTTGTCAGAAGAGGGATCGTGTGACTCCGGGATGCTGCTACCATCATAAATGTGAGTCAGTAGTCAAGCATCCAAATGCAAATCACCTGACCATGGGGATGTGTTGTGGCCCGCCAGCAGCCAACAGAGCTGGCAGCAAATTCGGACAGTGAGGAGGCTGGGGAAGAACATGGGCCAGTCCTAGAGTCTGGGGAAGGCTCTGATGAGGGCTCTGTGTCGGAGGCAGAAAGAGGGCCAGGGCCATCTGACACTTATCAGCTGCCTTTGGAATCAGACAGCAGTGAGGCAGAGGAACAGGTGGAGCCTGTTCCCACTGTGCACATGCATAGAGCTGCCAGAAGAAAAGAACAGCTCAGAAATCAGGGTCAACTTGGGAGTAAAGCCACAGGAGGACGATGAATGACCCCTCCCAGAGGAAATTAAAGAGGAGTGAAAGGGGAGGGGAGTTTGCAGGAAACAATCTGTTGGTTTTAGGAGTGTGAAGATCTGTCCGTGAATCTCTGAGACTCTGTGCTCAGTCTTTCCTTGCACAGCACCTCATTTGGAAAACATTTACATGACAGCTTTCCAAGATAGATAAGGTCTGTGGTCATAAATATTTCTTTGAAGGACTGTTTGCCAGGCCTTTCTGAATGTGAATGAGAGGAATTCACAATCGTTTAATTAAAGGGCTTTTGTCGGGACCAGGACTCTGCCTCGTGCTTTTTTGGTGAAGCCTAGGTCAGACCAAGATGCTGCAAGTGCAAAAAATGCTCCTAAGTCCCCTTTTTCAGTGCCGTTGTAACTTAGAATGGTCACTAAATGAACTGCTGTAAGTCAAGGACTACCTGTAATGGATTTGCCCTGAGACAAATAGCAGTGCAGACTCTCAAGCAGCAGAAACTACATTCAGGTGTGTTTGGCAGATTCCCCTGAGTTTTGTAATCCCTCGTGGGTGCCAGACAAGGGTCACACGTGGCTTCCAACGCTTTAGGGACTGTCCCCAATGTCTAGGGAGCTTCTCCGTCATCCAGGTCGTGGTTGTCCCAAAGGTGCTTTTCCAAGAGGCAGCTGAACTTTCTGGTTTTTCTTTGAAGATGTTTTCACTTATCATCCAAGAAGCTTCTTCAGCTCTTCAGAGGAAAACCAGGAAGTCCAGTTGCCTCTTGAAAAAGCACTTTTGGGACATGTGCAGAAGCAAGGAAATATTGGGCAAAGATAAGAGTATGGCTAAAGAAAATGTTACAACAAGAAATAGAATTTAGACCAGAGATATTTTTACTAGGTATTATCCCAGAGAAATTCAAGAAAGAGGATACTTATTTGATTATACATATAACTATAGCAGCGAGAATTGTATTTGCCCAATTAAATAAGCTACCAACAGATGAAGAGATAATAAAAAAGATATTAGATTGTGTAGAGATGAAAATAAAGGATAAAGGGGAATCGGAATACTTCATGGGGAAGATTTTATGATTGGCTAGGAAGGAAACTAGAAAAGAAAGTAGGAATAAGATATAGAATCCAGAAGATGCACTGTTAAATGGAAAGGGGGTGGGGGGTGGGAAGAGAAGGGGAAAACAGAAAAAATATTAAATATATAAGTATATATCTAAGAGTGAGACATAAAGAGGGGGAAATATAGTTAGGATAGATTAGTGAAGGTAAGGGAATAAGAAATAATATCCAAATTATATTTGGGTTTGTGGAAATACCATCCCAAGGAAACATAAACTGACTTTTGAAATATACACTGACAATAATTGAAAAAGAAAGGGAGGGAGGAGGAGAGAAAGAAAGGAAGATGGGGGAAAGAAGAAAGAGGTAAGAAGAGGAGGAAGGAAGGGAGAGAAGGAAAGAGGGTAGAAAGAGGAAGAGTAGGGGAGAGGTAAGGGAAGAAGAAAGGGGAAGGAGAGGAGGAAGGAAGGGAGAGAAAGAGAAGGAGAGAGGGTAGGAAGGGGAAGAGGAAAAGTAGGAGTAGGGGAGAGGTAAGGGAAGAAGGAAGGAGAAGGAGAGGAGGAAGGAAGGGAGAGAAAGAAGGAGAGAGGGTAGGAAGGGGAAGAGGAAAAGTAGGAGTAGGGGAGAGGTAAGGGAAGAAGGAAGGGGAAGGAGAGGAGGAAGGAAGGGAGAGAAAGAGAAGGAGAGGGTAGGAAAGGGAAGAGGAAGAGTAGGAGTAGGGAAGAGGTAAGGGGAGAAGGAAGGGGAAGGAGAGGAGGAAGGAAGGAAGTAGAGAAGGGAGGGAGGGAGAAAAGAAAGGGAAAATGAGGTCATGTTAAAACAGACGGATGAGATGGTAAACAAAGCAACCCAAATTGTATATTATAACCTATTAATTGAAATAATAAATGTATAAGAACGAAAAATGTAAAGAAGAATAACAATTATGTGAATGTATACTTAAAATGGTATGTAAGAGAATAAAAAATAAAAAAAAATTCTAAAAAAAATAAAAGCACCTCTGAGACGACTGTCCCCAATGTTTATCTACCCCCAAGAAATTGCTCCGCTCGGTGACAGGGTTACACTCCAACTTTTCTCCACTTTACTACAGAATCTTGTTTGTTACGGGCTAGTCCTTGACCTGCGACCACAATCGAGCCACAAAGTTCTGTATCCCAAAGGTGCTTTTTCAAGAGGCAACTGGACTTCCTTGTTTTTTTTTCTTTTGAAGACTTTTCACTTCTCATCCAAGAAGCTTCTTCAACTTTGACAGGGTGGTGGGGAATGGAAAGATTTATACTCCTTGCAGACAGCTGGTCATTTGCATCCTTTTAGAGGGTCCTTGAGGCCACTTGGAGGTTTATCTGTGTCCTCAGGGTCACCTGAGTGGTGCAAATGGTTCCTGTAGTCTGCAATTTTTCCTCTGGAAATCCGTTCCTCCTCCCACACTATTCAAAGGTTGTTCCTCCCAAATTGCATAGCTAAAAGTCTGTAGAGATTCTCAGCCCTCCAGGTCATGGTTGTCCCAAAGATGCTTTTTCAGAGGCAACTGGACTTTCTTGTTTTTTTCTTTTCTTTTGAAGACGTTTTGATTCTCATCCAAGAAGCTTCTTCAGCTCTGACTGGATGGTAGGGTATGGAAGGATTTATACTCCTTGCAGACATCTGGGCAATTGCATCCTTTTAGAGGGTTGTTGAAGCACAAATGACTCTCTAAAAGCAAATGACCAACTGTCTGCAAGGAATATAAATCCTTCTATTCCCCCATTGACTTTGCTTAGCAGTGTCGTCGTAAATAGGAACCAGTTGCCAAACATCTGAAGTTTGATCAGGTGACTCTGGGATTTTGCAAGGGTTGTAAGTATGAAAAAAAACTTTCCTAAGTCTCTTTTTTCAGGGCTGTTGTAACTTTGAATGGTCACTAAATGGACTGTTGCAAGTCAAGAACTGTTTGCATTTATGATTGATTGATTGAGTCAGCTTGGATGCCACCTATCCTCTACAGTAGAGTGCTAACCATCTTGTCAATTTAAACCTGCTTCCTATTGATGTCTTTTTCCTGCTCTTCCAAAGGTCGAGGAAGTTAGGAAATATATCTCCAAAATCTCAGATGTTGTAGAAGAAGTGAGGAAGAAACACAGCGTTATTCTCTCGGCCACACATCCAAAAGATAGTAAGTTTTTTTCATCTCTGTGCAACTGTTTAAATATGATGGCTGAGGTTACAAAATTACAGAATAACAGAGTTGGCAGGGACCTCAGAGGTCTTCTAGTCCAACCCTTTACAATTCTAGACAAATGGCTGTCCAATCTCTTCTTAAAAAGTTCCAGTTTTTTTTAATAAAAAAAAACACATTTTAAAAACATCTACTTGCATGGAAAGTCACAGTGATGGCTTATGGCATCTATTAGAGCTAGCATCTTTTTTTTTTAAAGAATTCATCACAATTTATAATGTCATAAAGATAAAGGTTCCCCTCGCACATATATGCTAGTCATTCACAACTCTAGGGAGCGGTGCTCATCTCCATTTCAAAGCTGAAGTGCCAACGCTGTCCGAAGAGTTCTCCATGGTCATGTGGCTAGCATGACTAAATGCTGAAGGCGCACGGAACGCTGTTCCCTTCCCACCAAAGGTGGTCCCTATTTTTCTACATGCATTTTTTTACCTGATTTCGGCAGAAGCTGGGACAAGTAACGGGAGCTCACTCCGTTACGCAGCGCTAGAGATTCGAACCGCCGACCTGCCAACCTTTCTGAGGACTCAATTCTATTGGCTTTGTAGTCCTGTTTATTTCTTGTCAATTCCTAGTCCTGCTAACTGGCCATTCATACAAATTCATATGCTGGCGTAGAAATCCAGAGGATATCCCATTGGCGGGGGGAAAATAACTGCAAAGAATGATGTGAAAAACAGCAAAACCACAATTTAGCAGATCACGATGCAATGGGCAGCAAAGGCAACAGGTGAAATTTGTGTTGTGTTGACATAGAGTCACTATGAATGATGTGAAATGACCAGTGGATAACATACTGTGAACAGATAATTGGGCTCTTAATTAGGCTATTAAATTGAGACTTTACTCTGTGTGTGTGTGTGTGTGTGTGTGTGTGTGTGTGTGTGTGTGTGTGTATTGGGGGGGGGTTGTCTCCGATGAGTGTATGGTCAAAGACTCAATTCCCCAAAAATCAAAATTATGAGCTATTTCTACACTATTCCACTCAAATACTTAATAGATGGAACACAAGAATTGTGTTCCATTAAAATCTCTAAGCCTTACTTCCAAGAAAATAGTTCTTCACTTTGGGAAGAATTAAAACACGGTATACCAAGACCGCATCCCATTATCGTCAGCTTTTAAAAATCCACTTGTTTTCTCTAGCACTTATAATTGTGGACTAATTTTAGCTCCCTGCTCTTGGATTCATGTATAAAATGAGCTAAATATAGTATACAGAGGTCTCCAGTGCCATGCCAGCCGTGCTTGGTACGGCTGTTTGACTGAGGGTTGCGAAGGGACAAACAAAATGGATGTTTGTGGTTCTTTTAAGTGTAATAGCACTGCTGTTGTTCTCCTGTATAATGAATTGAAATTATAATTACCGCATGCAAAGCGTCATAAATATTGAAGGACTGTATAGAGATTTCAAGTTCAAATACTTTATATATGCACCCTAAGAACAAAGGAGGGAAGTCAGCACTGGGAATCTGCTGGATTCATTTAATGGCTCAGCAGAGGACTCTATAACATTGGGAATATTTTATTTATCCATTTATTTGTATTTCTGCCTTTCTTATGTTTACAAATAAATTAAGGTGGTGAATACATCCTCCTCCTCTTATTTTCCTCATCACAACAATCCTGTGAGGTGGGTTGAGCTAAGAGAGAGAGAGAGGGACTGGGCCAAAGTCACCCAGCTGGCTTTCATGCCTTAGGCAGGACTAGAACTTACCATCTCCTGGTGATTGGCCCAAAATCATCCAGCTGGCTTTCATGTCTAAGGTGAGACTAGAACTAACTGTCTCCTGGTAATTGGTCCAAAGTAACTCAGTCATTTTGCATGCCTATGGTGGGACTAAAACTCACAATCTCCTGGTGATTGGCCCAAAGCCATCCACCCGGCTTTCATGCCTAAGGTGGGACTAGAACTAACTGTCTCCTGGGGATTGGTCCAAAGTCATCCAGCTGGCTTTCATGTCTAAGGCAGGACTAGAACTCACCGCCTCCTGGTGATTGGTCCAAAGTAACCCAGACAGCTTTCATGCCTATGGTGGGACTAGAACTCACAGTCTCCTTGTGATTGACCCAAAGCCATCCACCCTGCTTTCATGCCTAAGGCGGGACTAGAACTAACTGTCTCCTGGTGATTGGTCCAAAGTCATCCAGCTGGCTTTCATACCTAAGGCGGGATTAGAACTCACAGTCTCCTGGTGATTGGCGCAAAGTAACCCATGCAGCTTTCATGCCTAAGGTGGGACTAGAATTCACAGTCTCCTAGTTGATTGGTCCAAAGCTACCCAGTCATCTTGCATGCCTATGGTGGAACTAGAACTCACAATTTCCTGGTGATTGACCCAATTCATCCATCTGGCTTTCATGCCTCAGGCAGGACTAGAACTCACAATCTCCTGGTGGTTGGTCCAAAATCACCCAGCTGGCTTCTGTGTCTAAGGTAAGACTAGAACTCACGGTCTCCCGTTTTCTAGCCTGTTGCCTTAACCACTAGACCAAACTGGCTTTCTAATCATCAGTCAAAGAGTAAAAATTAAAAAAAAGTTTGCAGTTGTGCTTCAAGATATGTAATACATAGAGTTATCCTTGCCTGTAAATTCTTGCTGTTGGTCAACTGATCGATGGCTGGACGAGAGAGGATGCTTCTTGTGAATTCCAGTCGAAGAGTGCTGGGAGATAAAGCTGAATTCTTTTGGACAGGAAAAAGGAAACAGATTTCCGTGAGTTGCAAGAGCTGGTGGGTGGAAATCCTTCTTCTGATTTGTTTGTATTGGTGCCGAGAGCTCCAGAAGGAGCTTTATTATGAAAATCCAGGTAGGATTTCGAGCATCTTACAGGGGCAGCATCTAAAATGAATTGATTGATCAGGGTGCAACCTTGATAACCCTTTTCAACTTCAGAACTTCAGAGTCTTTGTCCTTCAATAGCAGAAGAGAAAAAGCAATCAGAACTGAAGTTGAGACATGGGACAGAATTTAGGGCAGGGTCATCATTTGCTCTTCACCCATGGAAAACATGTATAGGGGAAGGACAGACAGAGCCTGGTGGAGGAGTCAAGGGAGTCATCAGCCTAGAGTTGTTACATTCCCACCAATGCTTTAAGTCCATCCCTTCTTAAATTTCTTTGAGATATTTTAGCGCCAATTTCATGCTGACCAGATTTTTGTGTGGACTCTTGACTCCCTGATGTTGTCCATCCTAGTTCAGAGATTCCCTCATTTGAGGATCCTGTACGGGAACATCATTGAGTGGTGTGGTTGGCCTAGAGGTGGAGCTCTTGTCTCACAATCAGGAGACTGAGTTCAATCCTAGTTAGAGGCAGATATTTCTCTCTCTGAGCACAATGAGAATATATATGCTGAACAAAAACTCTGCATTGACGACAAGAAGGGCATCTGGCCAGTCAGCTCCATTCAGTTGCCTAGACTCCACCCCTGCAAGGGATTATGGGGTTGTTAAAAGAGGACGATGATGGGAACATCATTGTGTATTCAGTAGGAGGCGGACAATGTTTGTTTGGGAAGCATTTTCTATCATACTGAGCCCTTAAGCAGAATTTCCATTTCTCCTTTTGTTATAGAAACGAAGGAAGAACTCGAAGAATTGAACAAAGAAATCAGAAAAACAGCCAATATCATCCGTGCTAAACTGAAGTGTAAGTATACCCTAACAGTGAGCAAATAATAAAAGCACCGAAGCAGTGAAACATAACACTGTATAGGCATTTTTACGAACGTGCCAGAAAAAAGTATCTTTGCTACAGGTCGATGTAGATTTTTGTGTGGGCTGCCTTCTATGTGATTTTACAGCATGAAAATTGGGGGGGTGAGGTGGGGAATCTTCACTGTCAGCTACCATATTTTTCGGACTATAAGACGCACCATGATTTTGAAGAAGTAAATTTAAAAAGAAAAGGTTTTTGAACTCTGCAGGCCTCCCAAATGCTCTGCTCACATTTTTTTTTGGAAGGGGGTGGAAGGGCATGCATAGCTTTGGGAGGCATATAGAGTGCTCCTGGGGATGGGGGGGCAGAAAAAACAGCCCATTTTTTGCTCGTTTTTGCTCTCCCCAGCCTCCAGGAGCACTTTGCAAGCCTCCCAAACCCTCTGCACGTCCATTTTTTCAAAGGGGGTGGGGTTTCGGGAGGCCAAAAATGTGTATTCAGTATATAAGACGCACCCAGATTTTCACCCTTTTTTGAGAGGGGGGGAAGCTGTGTCTTATACTTCGAAAAATATGGTATGCTATTGGCTGGCGTTCTCCCATCCCATTTTGTTGAATTTATATTTACCGACAAAGTAATAAAGGGAGACTGGTACAGGTCTATTTCAAGCTATTTAGCTCTTATCAGCTAAGCATACCCTTCAGGGTTTCACACCCAGGCTCCTTGTATATTAGGTAGATGTATTAACCTCTAAGCCACAGGCTCTCCTCGCTTTGTCAGCTATACCAGGGGAAGTATTAAGTGTTTTCCTGTGTGAACAATCTATCAGGGCAACCTGGTCTACCCAAATATGGGACGGAGCACACTGCTTCCGCTTTTGTCCTTCAGCCCCAATCCAGGAGCCATCCCATTATTAACCAAGCCCAACCCTGCTTGTCCTCTAAGCCAGAGGTCAGCAACTGGAGCCGCATGTGGCTCTTTCATCCCTCTGCTGTGGCTCCCTGTCGCTCAAAATATGCATCACAACCACCAATGTGTGACACCCACTGGCATGTGATTTATTGAGGTTTTCAAACCCCAGGAGGCCAACCATGGATAAATCCAAGAAAAGAAAAGTTTCAGAAGAAAACACAATGTTTAATTCAACTGTATAGGCCAGTTTTGTGGCCACTCAGGAAATAGTCAGGCATCGGAAGGGTTATTTAAAGGATTTCAAAAAAATTCTCATGTCTGTGAACCTAGAATTTAATTTTGGATGGATAGAAACAGAATAAAATAGGATGGAATAGAACAGAACAGAACGAGGAGGAAAGAAGGAAGGAGAAAATAGAATAGAATAGGAGGAGGAGGAAAGAAGGAAGGAGAAAATAGAATAGACAAGAACAAGAAATATAGAATAGAATAGAATAGAAATAATGGAAATAGAATAGAATAGGAGGAGGAGGAAAGAAGGAAGGAGAAAATAGAATAAAATAGAATAGGAGGCGGAAAGAAGGAAGGAGAAAATAGAATAGAAAAGAACAAGAAATATAGAATAGAATAGAAATAATAGAAATAGAATAGAATAGGAAATGAAAATAGAATAGAATAGAAATAATGGAAATGGAAATAGAATAGAATAGAAATAATGGAAATAGAATGGAATGGATTGGAAATGGAAATGGAATTAGAATAGAATTAGAATTAGAGTAGAATAGAACAGAACAGAATTCTTTTATTGGCCAAGTGTGATTGGACACACAAGGAATTTGATACCTATGCTCTCAGTGTACATAAAAAGACAAGATATATTCATCAAGAATCATAAGGTACAACACTTAATGATAGTCATAGGGTACAAATAAGCAATCAGGAGACAATATCAATATAAATCATAAGGATACAAGCAATAAAGTAACAGTGATGGATGGATGGATGGATGGATGGATGGATGGATGAGGGGTAATGACTTTCATCTCTGAGACGGTTTTGTCTGTTTCACAGCCATGGAACAAAATTTAGCCCGAGAGGAGAACATTAACCGAACTTCCGCGGATGTCCGGATACGAAAATCACAGGTACACGTAGCAAAGGAAAGTCAGTCTTAGCAAACCACTGTCAAAAGAGGAGAGACCCCTTGCTGGTGGGGAGGGGTATTGTTTAGAAATTCCTTGGGAGAAGAAAGGAAACTCATGACGTGCCTTTTGTTTGGCCCAGTTTCAAAGAGAAGGAGGCAGAAGAGAGTTGCATACTGCATCTTGAGTTTGCTTATCTCCCCAGGAGGAAGGGCGTGGTGAGACGTTTTTGCTTCCTCCTCTTCCGCAGTGTCCAGTGTGACATTGAAAAGAGTGTCAAGGCTCTTGTTAAAAAGCAGACAATAGTCTTTGCTGAATTGTCTAAACAAGCAGCCCTGTTGGATATAGTCTATCATTCTTAGTGTGACCCATTGTTATGGGAAAGACTAAAAACTAAAGCGGCACATGTATAAATGAGATAGGTAATCCTTTGCACTGCTTATTCTTTTCCCTTTTACTAATAAACTGACTACAGGCCACACAGTTTAGGGATTGTACTTTTAGTATAGTTAGACCATGCATAATTGACAGGCTAGATTTTAACATCGATTTTACCTGTTGTTTATTATTCTATTCTAGAATTTTTAATTGTATATTTATTGAGTGTTTTTATTTGTTCTGGTCTATGACAGTAATAAACTGAATTGAATAAAAGATATAGGTAGTAAGTAGGCAGGCAGACAGACAGAGAATAGACTTAGATTTAGAATAGACTTAGAATAACTTTATTGTCACTTTGAATGTACACTAAGCGGCGTACATTAAAATGAAATTTTGTTGCCTACAGCTCTTAAAGGGTCACCACCTCCAATATACACTACATGAAGATGACAATATAAATAAATACAATATTATGCACGTACCCAAATATGTATCCACATACCATATTTTTTGGAGTATAACACCCGAGTATAAGATGCACCAAGATTTTGAAGAGGCAAATTAAAAAAAAAAAGTTTTTGCACTCTGCAGACCTCCCAAAATGCCCTGTTTTTCGTGAAAACAGCCCCGTTTTTTGTCAAAAAAGTGCACGCATAGCCTTTAGGAGTCTTGTAGAGTGCTCCTGGGGGCTCGGGGGGGGGGGAGCAAAAAACAGCCTGTCTTTTGTCAAAAAAAAGGGCATGCATAGCCTTTAAGGAGGCTTATAGAATGTTGCTTTGGGGGGGGGGGCAAAAACAAGCAAAAAGTGGCCCGTTGTTTGCTCATTTTTACCCTCCCCAGCCCCCATGAGCACTCTGGAAGCCTCCTTAAGGCTCTGCAAAGACCCTTTTTGTAAAGGGGGTAGGGTTTCGGGAGGCCAAAAATGCTGTATTCAGTGTATAAGACACACCCAGATTTTCTTTTTTTTGTAGGAAAAAGGTGCGTCTTATACTCCAAAAAATACGGTATATCATATGAGAGAGAAATAACACAGTCTAGTTCAGATGTATACATGTACACGGCGAGAAAAACAAATCTTGCAAGTTTACCAGACAATAAATACGTGTGTAATCTGCATTCCCAAGAAGGGTAAACGACAACTCACCCTGGATATTATGTTAGAGAAAAAGGGTGAAGACAACCCCTCCCTAATAGTATATACTTGATGTAGATAGTTAGAGTACTTTAGTTTGGCAAGATTCTTTCTATGGATTCAGAAACATCAGCTTGGAAGAATTGCCACGTGCTATTCTTGGGTTTGGGGCTTGACTTAAGGTTATATTAACAGAATTTTGCAGGTTTGTATGTCCTCCCTCTCTTTATCTTCATGAACGGGAGGGGGGTGAGGGCTTTGGTCATGTATGAGACACTTTCTCAGATTACATTTCTGCCCTAGACTGAGGTTTCTTTTATCCAACTGTTGTCTTGGTCTTGGCTCTTTCATCTGTTCCTTAAGGCCATTCCTTCTACCCATTCGATCTCTCCTTTCAATAAACTTCTGCAACTTATCAGTCAGTTACTGAAACTGACTTATCAGTTTCAGTAATGTCTGCAAAGGCCTTTGCTACAAAAGAGAACTCTCTAACTTGTGCAAAACTCCTTGGCGTGTTGCCCTTTCTAGCATTCAGTGTTGACCCGGAAGTTTGTGGATGTTATGACAATGTATAACGGAACTCAGACCGTCTTCCGGGAACGCACGAAGGACCAGATACGCCGTCAGTTGGAGATAAGTAAGTGATCTTTCCTTGCTAATTTTCTCCTACCCTGAAGAACCCTCCCCATCTTGCCAATGCGTTATAGCAAAAATATAATGCTAGGGAAAAGGGGGAGGATGACGTACCTTGCAAGAACAGTTTTTCTCTTCTCATTTTTCGCTAGCTGGAAAAACCACCACAGATGAAGAACTGGAAGAAATGTTGGAAAGCGGCAATCTTTCCATTTTCACTTCGGACGTACGTATTTCAAATCTGCGTTTGTTGGGCTGGGTATGGCAAAAAAAAAATTGGTTAAAAATAAAGCAGTGGCTAGAAGGAATGATAAAACAGCAAATAGACCTAAAGCCATAGATGTTCTTGTTGGGTAAGCTACCCGAAAAATATAATAACAGCAGCGATAATTGTGTATGCACAAAATTGGAAAAATGAAAATATACCTACAGAGGAAAACTTAATAAAGAAAATATTAGAATGTGCTGAACTGGATAGATTAACATTGAAAATTAAGGATAAGGAGGAAACAGGATATTTTTAACTTGGGAATTAGTTTATCAATGGTTAGAAAACAGAAGCAGAAGTTAACAATTTAAAATCAAGGAGGATATGTAAATAAAAATGAAGTAAGCATGTAATTAAATAATGAATATTAAATAATTGTGATAAGTAAACATGATTAATAGAGGAGTAATGGTTACAAATGTGACATTTATAAAGTTTGATATTAGTAACTAATTATAGTTAATAATAACATAACTATTATTATTACAACAACAGAGTGTTTAATTAAATAATGTAAAATGTTTACAAGGATAAGTGAAGATCATGGTGAATAGACTTTGAGAATAACGGTTACAATTATTGTGTTATAAAGTTTATTTTCTGTATTTAAAAGCGATTGTACCCAGAGAGTATACTGCCATTGTGATATGGAAATTTTATATATAACAAAGGAAATTGCAAAATAAAAAATAATTTTTAAAAAATCTGCATTTGTTGACTTAAAAGTTTAGTTTAGTTTAGTTTAGTTTAGTTTGCTTTATAAATTAGCCCACGGCTCATATCAAAGTGACTTCAATGCAGATTTGATCTTTTGGGTCCTAAAAGACTTTTGTGGAAAATATAAGCAAATCACATTAAAACCCAAATGTCTACAAGTTCTCTTCTATCAAAAGGAAATTTATAAGTGTACTTATTTTGTGTCTGTTCCTTCCTCCGACATCTCAAAAGATCATTTTGGACACCAAGCTGACCAGAGCAGCCCTCGATGAAATTGAGTCGCGTCATAAAGACATTATAAAACTGGAATCGAGCATACAGGAATTGCACGAAATGTTCATGGACATGGCGATGCTCGTGGAGGTTCAGGTGAGTCTTTGCATCCTCAAGTATAACGTGGATGGTGCTTTGTTAGGTAGAACCATGCTGGAATAATAACTTGTTGTTATAAAATGAGTGGCCTTGCCATGCAGGAAATGGCGTAATAAGATGGTAGAATCCCAATTCTAAGCAAATCGCACCAGCTTAGTAGCTATGGAGATCACATATAAAATAGGATATACTGGCTTGGCACCCTTCCCGGTTCTCTATTCAGTAGGAAAACAATAAGAGCAGGTAATTTTAGAAAAAGACCTTGAATCATGGACACAGTGTGCTCATCACATTTATAACACTTGTGTCATTTGTGAAACATTGGTGCAAAACAATTCTACCTATATCTTATCCTATTGTACTTATCCTTTCTCTCTGTCTCTCATCCATCTATCTATCCTATCTATCTATCCTCCTTCTATCTATCTGTACATCTATCTATCTACCTATCTACCTACCTACCTACCTACCTATCTATCTATCTTACCTATCTCATCTATCGTTCTATCTGTTCTATCATTCTATCTCTATCATACTATCGTTCTATCTGTTGTTCCATCATTCTCTCTCTCTCTCTCCTCTGTCCCTCCCTCTCTCGCTCTATCATCTATTTCTCTCTCTTTGTCTCTCATCTATCGTTCTGTCATTCTACTCTATCTATATCTAATCTCTATATCAATCATCTCTATCGTTCTGTCTGTTCTATCATTCTATCTAACTATATCATTTTATCATTCTATCTGTTGTTCCATCGTTCTCTCTCTCTCTCTCTCCTCTCTCTCTCCTGCAGTTGAGTACTTCTCTCTCTCTCAGATGAGTATGGACAAAATAACCATTATATGTGGCTTGTCAGGGTAAGAATGGGGGGGGGGCTAGAAATTAAAGTCAGTGAGTGTGATTGGTTTGTTTCATTTCCTAGTTTTGCTAAAGCATCTTTTTTTAAAAAAACCCTGTTCTTGATCATTATTGGGTGGTTTTAAATTTTTTTATTTTGGTTCTGTTTATTTGGTAATACCCATTTTGTATTTTCAATGTAAACTATCAAGAGACTTTTTTGGTGCATAAAAGTCAAGTGACTGAATGATGTTTTCTGGGGCAGGTAGGACTTTGTTATAACGCTAAGAGCGATTATTATAAAATTATTTGAGAGGACTTTCCATGAAAATCCAGCCAATCGGGAGAATGAGTGTCACCTTTCTTCTTTGGATTCCCCACCCCCACCCCTTCCATGTGCATTAGGTGGCAATAAATCAGATAAAAATTCCAAATAGTATTTTCCGGTTGAAAAAGATTTCTTAGGGGTGCTCGTGGCTATGGCTTTTTTCTTGGGAAACCATTATATGGGAGTTAAAATCATTTTTGAATTCTCTTCTCTCAGAAAGCTTTCCTCCCAACATTATCTAAATTATCCCGTGCGCTTACGAATATTTTTCATCCTTTAGCACAGAATGAAATTAGTTTCCCTACTGTCACGCTACTAGTCAGAATTTTCATGAGCTGAACCTTTTTTTAAGTTCCTTTCTTGAAAAAGGCATGGAAGTGAATGTTGTAATGAGCTTTTTAAACGTTTTGCTGTTTATTGCTGCCTAATCATATCTGCTGCTGGATAGGACAACAAAAGGTAAACTCTTCTGTAATACATTCATCTTTTTCCCACGCCATTCACCAAATTGCTTCATCAAATCCACATTAATAGCATACACCGGCATTTTAATAGAGGTAGATTTGACTGTGGTTAGTCGAATGGGCTTCATTTTAGCTCCTGCTGTTCTCATCAAGCGGATGGGGAATTTATGTAGACCAGGGTTTTTTCCCCAACCTTGGCAATGTGGAGACGTGTGGACTTCCACTCCCTATTAGAATGTCTGTAGTGAGCAATCTCTACAAAATAAAATACCGTATTTTTTGGAGTATAAGACATACTTTTTCCCACCCTAAAAGAGGGTGAAAATTTTGGTGTGTCTTATACTTCGAATGTAGCTCTTCAGCCTCCGCGTGTCACATTTTATACCTGTTTCAGGCTGTAGGGAATGCCACAGACCATCGCCCCCTCCATGGCTTGCGTTTTTGGCTTCTGCGCCTCGCGTTTCCAGCCTCTGAACCAGTAGTGGGTTTCAAAAAAATTTAGAACCTCTTCTGTAGGTGTGGTCTGCCTTGTGGGAGTGGCTTGCTGACCATGTGACCGGGTAGGAGTGGCTTGCCGGCCATGTGACTGGGTGGGCGTGGCCAACTTCTAAATGTGGTGAAACTCACTTAACAACATTCTTGCTTAGCAACCAAAATGTTGGCTCAGAAAGTCTGGCATTTGAACTACGCAAGTCTCAAAGCTGTCAAGTTACAAGACCCTTGCACCCCTAACCCTTTAGGGGAAAAAAAACCCAGGGGTGTTCAAACTTGGCAGCTTTAAGTCTTGTGGACTTCAACTCCCAGAATTCCTCTCGCTCTTCATCTTGATGATGTGCGGATGGGTGGGGGTAGGGAACTGGAACTGTTTCTAAACGGCACTGCAGATTTGTGGAACCTCTTCTATAGAAGAGGTTAGAACTGGCAGGAACCCACCCCTGCTCTAAATGCTTCCGCTTGAGACCTGTTGAAGGTTGCGGAGATCGCCAGAGCACACTGACACTGGTCGTTGCCTCCGTGCATCGCGCTTTAGGTCTCCGCGCCCCCTATTTTTGGTCTCTGTGCATTGCACTTTTGGGCACCAATCGGCACCAATGTGCTTTGGTGATCCCCTCAACCTTGAATGGGTCTCAAACGGAGGGTTTGGAGACTGAAAATATGAGGGCCAGAGGTCAAAATGGCAACCCGGAACAGCTGCTGCCTTGTCTGGCCGCTTCCGTGCTTTGCCTGCTTTGCTCACAGGAGCTCCCTGCCATGATCAGCTGTGTTTTAGAAGCTGCATTTCAGCCCCAAAGAGGGACATGCGTGTGAAGCGAGCTCACGCGCAAGCTCACAACTGGCGAACTAATGTGCTGAAGCTGACCAGGCTGTTTGCTAAGGACGGTAGCCAGATGAATACCATGGATGCTGGTTGGCAGAGACAGAATTTTCCCCCCTTATTTTCTTTCCAAAAAACTAAGGTGTGTCTTATACTCCGAAAAATACGGTAACGTTCATTTTTGCAATCCAGCTTTCTGTTTTTCCTCTCTTTTATTTTTCCTCCCTCCTGCTTGTTGATGTGATTTCAACAAGCAGGAAAGCTTCTAACGTTTGAATGAATGAATAAAGCCAGCCTAACATTTGCATCTCAGTTTTCTGCGAATGCCCTCATAACCGTCGGTCATCCTTCATGTAATAATCCCATCCTTGATTCCAACGGGGTGTCATCTCCATTCTGGGGTTGTCAAAAGGATTCCAGAAGGTGACATTCATGGCCCATTTCTGCTCTTTGATTGTTTGTTCTGTGTGTTTCTGGCTTTCACCCCGAAGGGCGAAATGGTCAACAGCATCGAGAAGAACGTGATGAACGCCGTGGATTACGTAGAACACGCCAAGGAAGAGACCAAGAAGGCGGTCAAATACCAAAGTAAAGCTCGTAGAGTAAGTTTTTACCATGGAGAAGCCCTGGCCAGTTGTTTCTCAAATGTTTTCTTTTAATATATTGTCTATTGTCTTGCTTACCCACCGCAGTCCTTCCTGTGCCACAATCCTTCCAGCATTTACAGAGACTCCTCGACTTACAACCTCAATGGGGAGCTGAATTTCTGTCTCTTAAGTGTGGCGGTTTGAGTCGTTCCTGACTTTATGACCTTTTGGCCACCATGACTAAGAGAATCCCTACAGCTGTTAAGCGAACCATTCAATCGTTAAGCGAATCCACCTCCTCCCCCCGCCCTCCTCACTGGCTTCGCTTATCGGACGCCAGCCAGGAAAGTCGCAAATAGTGATCACGTGACCTCCCGGGTGTCAGGGTTCCCAAGTAATACACCCATAGTGAACAAAACTCCCAAGGCAGGTAGATTCCTCAAAGAAGAGTTTTATTTGGATATATCATATTGGCACATTTCTGGTGAAAACCGACTCTGAAGGTTCCCACGGGTTTTCACCTAATTGAAAGTAACAGTTTTTCCCCTTCCCCAAACCATCAGTCACATGGTCCAATCAAATTGCCGTCTGGCTGTATGGTGACATCACTCCTCCTTCCTCCGACCAGGTGTGAGAATGTCCTTGATTCTCAAGAGAAAGTATTTTGTTTTGACTACAAAATCCCAGCTATCTCTATTTCCCCCTTCCCCCCTCCCTCCTTATCTCTTCACTCCAGTGTGGCAACGCTGAAGCTCCGAAATGGCTTCGGTCAGGTCAGCTTCAGGGTTGACACCAGGACGATACCACGATCGTAAATACACGCCGGTTGCCAAGTGGCCAAATTTTGATCAGGTGAATGTGGGGATGCATCTACTATCCTAACCGCATGGACCGGTTGCAAGTCTTTCCCCACCCCCACTCCCCAGTGCTGTTGTAACTTTCAGCCATCACTAAATGTAAGTTGAGGGATGCCTACTAATTTTGAGGCCCAGCTGCTGTATCTGAGATCCTCCCTCCTGCCTGTTGAGAATTGACTCCCGTTTCCATTTCAAAAACTCAAAAAAAGAAGAAAAAAAAAGAAAGGAAGGAAAAGAAAACCTTAACGGAAAACAATCCATCTTGTTTTCCTTTGGCAGAAAAAATGGATTATTGTCATTATTGTGCTGGTGCTGTTGGCTCTCCTGGCTCTAATAATTGGCTTGGCCGTTGGGGTGCCATGATGCTTAGATAACTGTCCGTGAGCAACTCTCCCTGCTACCTCTCAGTAAGTACTAATTGACCAGCTGGCCTCGCCTGTTAACCTTTTTCTAAAACTGTAATCTGTGTCTTCTCCCTGCGATGTGGTCTGTATGCTTGCCTTCTTCCCAGCCTGTCTGACAGCAAAGAAAAAGGCAGATTTTGCACAGAGGCGTAGACCTCCAGTGGCTAATGGCCTCTTAAGTATTTTGTTTTGCATGTCTTGTGTGCTAAAACGCATTTGGTTTTGTTCTGCTTTCCTTTCTTTCTTTTTTTCTTTTTTTTTGGAGGCTTGGAAGATGGACGTTTGAGCTTTTACAGAGAGTTTTTTCATCAGTTTATTGAAGAGGACGGGATGAAGGGAGATTGAGGATTAACATCAACTGTCTGTAATCCCCTCCTGATGTAGGCGTGCTTGATTTCAGCAGATCTTTTGGGGCAGAGAGCACTCTTTAGATCAGTTGGCTACCCTGTTCCTCCTTGCTTTGAAATTGCTCACCTCTGTATTGTTATGATGGAAAATGCCAAAATAGAAAGAGTGCAAAGAAGAGCAGTGAAGGTTGATCAGGGGACTGGAGGCCAAAACATAACAAAGAACAGTTGCAGGAACTGGGTAGGTCATTTTAATGAAAAGAAGGACTAGGGATGACATGATAGCAGTCTTTTAATGTCTCAGGGGCTACCACAAAGAAGAGGGGGGCAAATTATTCTCCAAAGCACCAGACAAGAAACTAATGAAGGAGAGAAGCAACCTAGAACCAAAGAGAAATTTCCTGACAGTGAGAACAATTAATCACAACTTGCCTCCAGAAGTTGTGAATGCTCCAACACTGGAAGTTTTTAAAAAGAGGCTGGACAACCACTTGTCTGAAATGGTATAGGGTTTCTTGCCTGAGCAGGGGGTTGGACTAGGGGTCCCTTCCAACTCTATTATTTTGTTAAATTCTGGAGTGGGAGCAGAAAGTTGAGAAAACATTCTGGTGTATCTAGTTTAATTAAAATAAGGACATGGGGAGATATGACAGTAGTGTTCCAGTATTTGAGGGGTTGTCACAAAGAAGAGGGGGTCAACCTATTCTCCAAAGCAGCTGAGGGCAGGACAAGAAGCAATGGATGGAAACCTATCAAGGAGAGAAGCAACCTAGAACTAAGAAGAAAATTCCTGACAGTGAGAACAATTAACCAGTGGAACAGCTTGCCTCCACAAGCTGTGGGTGCTCCATCATTGGATGTTTTTAAGAAGAGACTGGACAACCATTTGTCTGAAACAGTATAGGGTTTGCTGCCTGAGCAGGGGGTTGGACTAGAAGGCCTCCCAAGTCCCTTCCAGCTCTGTTATTTTGTTAATTCACATCTTTGGTTTTTATACATCTGTGCATCACTGTTTGGGGATGAGCTAATCCTAGTTTCCCCTCTCTCTGCAGAAACTGATGTTCATGCTAATTTGTGTCACTCTCTTGATTGTTATCCTTGGGATTATCCTAGCTGCACACTTCTCCTAGCCTTTATTCGGAGGTTGGGAATCTCTAGAAACTCTTCCAAGTTCTCATCAAGATGCCTTTTCTTGCCATCACGAAGATGCTCTGTTTTCCAAGATGGCAAAATTAAGTCGTTGTTTAAGGATCTCGTAGGACTCTTAACGCTTTGATATCTGTAGACCTGAACCAAACATGAAGGAAGCCAGAACAACTCTGATGTGGACTCATTTAAAGGCTGCTCTCTCTCTATATATATGTATGTATAGCATTTGCGCTGATAAATAAATAAAGGGAGACTAGTATAGCTCTATTTCAAGCTATTTAGCTCTCATCAGCTAGCCATACCCTTACTGGGATTTGAACCTGGGCTATTTTTACATGTTAGGCAGTTGTATTAACCTAGAAGACTCCTAGGGTGGAGCTGAAAGGCAAAAGGGAAGCAGTATGCTCCCTCCCATATTTGGCCATACCAGGGGCTTTGACATAACACTTACTTATTTCCTTGGCTCAGCTGATAAGGGAGGAGAGTTTGTGGCTTAGTGGCTAATACAACTGCGTAACATGTAAAAACAGCCCAGGTTCAAATCCCAGTAAGGGGATGGCTAGCTGATGAGAGCTAAATATCTTGAAATAGATCTATACGAGTCTCCCTTTATTTATTTATCAGCACAAATGCAACACTAAAACGGTTTCCTGTCTGGAAATATATAAATAAATAAAATGAGTTGCAAAGCTCCCAGGACATCAGTGTTACCAGTTGGAAATGGGTAGATTCATCACCCAGAAAACAGAGGTCTTGACATTTGTCTTGTTTGAAACTAAAGCAGCCATAAATGCAATTGCTTGTAGTCCTAAACGCTATGTTTCAGAGGTATGTTTCACAATAATTGCATTTTATTTTTAAAGCAAAGGTGATTTGAGATTGGCGGCATAAAATTGCCTTCCGGTTTTCGTGTGTTTTTTAAATCACCTTAAAACTGCTGCATAACAAACAACATGTTTTTAACGTTTAGATCGCTTCAAGGCCACTAGGTGGGAATCTTAAGTGCCTCCTGTTTTTTAAGCGGCGAATCTGCAAACTGTTTTTGAGATATGTCCGCACTGTTGCTAAATAATGTTCGTTTACTCGTGGTCCCGGACTGACCTGGTTCACAAGTGAAGCTGGAGCAAAATCAGGGCTAGAATTCAGTCTTCATGCTCAACTGTCCTCTGGCTGAGTAAAAGCGTTTCTTTTTACACAGAAGGTAGTTTGGCATTACATTTGAGCCAGCGATCCCAGTTTACCGCAAACTCACTTAAACAGAGAAGCAAATTAGCCCAGGGTTTGAAATTGACACGACTTGACATTGACTAAAGTGAGTTTGAAAACACTTTGTCCACTGAACTTCACCAAAAGCCACTTTAGTTGCCTCCTAAAATGAAATTAACCTTGACTGGAAACCTGTAAGCCTTCAGAGGACGAAGGAAGCGTGCAGGATCCCAATTCTAAGCTCTGTGCAAAGCTAACACTAAGCTTTAGTGTCACGCGTGAAATGAAGCCTCCCTCGCCTTAAAAGATGTACTTCACTGTGAAGTTTATTAAGCTATTTTGTTTTGTTCTAATTTCAGATTGTTTTTCTTTCTAAACGTTCAGAAAGCATGGCATTGTGGAGATGAGTGTGGGGTGGGTTTCCCTTGATTTTTAAGCCTTTTTTTTTGCTGCCTCTTTGAACCCCTTCAGTCAAAGAACTGTGTTGTGTGAAGCGATGTGAGTTTGCAAACTTGTTTCTGCAGCTCTCCATCGACTTAGCAAGGCAGCTGCCGAAAATGATTTTTTAGGTTTTGGCACACTGAAGTCTAAATAAGGGAGAACGAAGTTGAATTTTATTTTTTTAATTCACCCAAGCTGGAATATGAAAGGAAGGGAGCCATACTTACTAATGGAATAAAATTGGGATTGCATTACAGCTTTGTCTGAAGTGCATTCAGTCCGTACTTTCTAGTTGCCAACCCCCTGAGGGATTATGACGAACATTGGCCATTATCTTTTTTTAAGGCTTTTGCCATAAAACAAACCCTGATTTTGTTAGGAGTGGTGACTCCAAAAGTTGATGTGGTTTGCAAAGATCTCAGTTTAATGGTGGTTAGCTGCACTGAAGTCCCGCAGACTTTTAATGTGGGGTGGGTTATATATTATTTCCCTCTAGATCTGAACCCGAAATGTCTAGCTGTTAAGAATTTTTAAAACAATTCGGAGGCAACCTAAACAAGTTGTGTCTTAACCTCGCTTTACCTTTTTTTTTGGGGGGGGGGGTATGGTATTATTCCTGTAAATATATGTACAAGTAACTGTATTTTGCTGTCTTATTGTTAAAATATATATGTAGCTATTTATGCTGAGAATGAAATAAATTGTGATAGGTGCCTTACTTGTTTTTTAACAAAACCTACTTGGACATTGCTTCTTTCGGCGTTTTGAGTCAAATGTAATGTCAGGTTTATTTTACCTTGCAGTGAATCTGTTTCCTAGAACTTATCCAGTGGTGAGATTCAAATAATTTAACAACCGGTTCTCTGCCCTAATGACCAGCTGGGAAGGCATGGCTCATTGGTCATGTGACTTGGTGGGCATGGCCAACTCAACATCACTCAGGTCGATGGGCACTTCGCCTTAGCAGTTACAATGGAACAAGGGTTAACCAGAGAGGCAGTTTCGGTAAGCAGGGCAATAAAGATGAGGCTAGAAACACCACCAGAATGTTTCCTTCCTGCCTTCCTTGCAGGATTAGCCTTGTAAAGTGGGAGGTGGGGGGGGGGGGAACAAAAGGAGATTTCTTCCAACAACCGGTTCTCTGGACTACTTAGAAAATTAACAACCGGTTCTCCTGGATAGGCGCAGACTGGCTGAATCCCACCACTGACCTTACCATTTTATTGGACACATTTCTGAGGGTACATTTTGTACCCCTATAATGCCCTCGATGCTAATTTTAGGAAATTGGCATTTTGAAATATTAGCTCTTCTGATCTGTGTAACTTCTAGAAAGTTTTTAAATGGGAAATCTGGGCATTAGACGTTGACTTTGCTGGTCAATTGGTTTGACTTTGCTCATAAGGAGGCATTATGAAAGAATGATTGATTGGTTTATGGCTTTAAAAAAAAATAACAGCCTTTTACGCTTGGAAATAAACTGGGAAGAGGGAAAATGTCTCAGGCTATTTAAGCTTTAAGTCCACTTTAAGACCTGTGGACTTCAACTCCCAGAATTCCCAAGCCCCTAGGTCTTAAAAGTTGTCATGGTTGGACACCTCTGTCTTAAGGCTTTGGAGTTTATTTTTATTGTCCTTTTAAAATGGGATTTTGACAGTGCAGGGGGGATTGGTTTGGATATACACAGATTTCCTAAAAATGCAATCCTTGCTGTTTTCCGTTTTTCGTGCATTTCTTTCCACCATGCTACAGCGACAGTTTTCACGAATCTCCTACAGACAGCTCGGAATCAGGTTTTGTACTGGCTAAAAAGAGGGAGGTTTGGTTAGCTGGGATTGATCAGGATTACAGCCACGTTGGTTGGGAAGACCCACCTTCTCCTTTTCATCTGTGCCGAGTCCTTTGCAATATCGGCAGCCTTTCTGCTTCCTAACATTAAAACAATAAAATAATGAGAATCATGAGAAACGTTTTTTTTTTTTTTAAATAACAATACCCAGCCACTGCAGGCATGCAAAATCCTAGCCCTCTTCTAATCACCTTTTAGTTCATTTCAGAGCTTCCTACAAAATAAATGCAAGGTGTTCAAGAGGTTTATTTATTTTCCTGACCGGCTCAAAGTTGGCTCAACTTTCCATCCTTCCGAGGTCAATAAATTGAGGGCCCAGATTGTTGGTTGCAAGAGGCTGACTCTGTAAACTGCTTACAGAGGCTGTAAAACACTATGAAATGGTATATAAGTCTAAGGGCTATTGCTATTGTCCTTCCTTCCTTGCTTCCTTCCTTTTTTTAAAAAAAGTTTTATTTTTATTTTTAAACAAACATAAAACAAACAAACATAAACACAAAGTATAAAAACCCTTCTCCAATTACTTACAGTGTGTCGATTGGTTACAAAACGTTTGTGCTTCCTCACAATAGTCTTCACTTGCAATTTGCATAAAGTCTCATATCATCAATCTAATATATATGTATACAATTATTATGATTATTAAACATTTATTTGACTATAACTGATTATTACATCCTTTTTATGTAAAGTATTCTAAATTTAAAATAAATTTATATTATGGCATTTCATCACATCATCCTGAAAACATCCGATAGTATTACATCTTTATATTCTATTCTATATAGTTATTTATCTTTTATAACAAAGCTTTTCATTTCATTTCCAACCACGCTCGATGTGCTGTCAATATCAACAATTTTCTTATCACTTTGTTCATATTTTTCTTCAATTTTTTGAACTCTATCCTCAAATTTCATCAACATTTTGTAAATATTCTCAACTCTTCCCCCTCTTCTGTTTTTTGTTCTATATTCTCCATTCTCTTTTGAATATTCTCTGTACTTATTTCTACTTTTTGAATTTCTAGCATAATCATTTGTAATGTAAGTTCTTTTTCTTCTTCATGTTGCACCATTTTTCCAGGTTATAAATATTGCTACTAAAACATCCAAGGGTTTTTTGTTAAGTTTCAAACAAGTTCACAATAATCTTTCAAGTCAAGGCTTTATCTTCACTCCAGTCCAGCTATTAATAGTACTCCAGAAGAGCACCTGCATAAACAAGCCGTACTCTTCCCACTATCCCTTTCAGTGTACAAAATCAGGAGCCTTGAAGTATAAGATATAAGTCAGATGTTCAAAGGGAGTAAGAAAAAAAAATGTTTCCAAGCCTCCAGCCTCTAGGTGGCAGGTATTGCTTCTTTTTCCTCTGCTTTTACCCCTCTCTTAAGATTCCAAATTTAAGAAAAAAATTCTTTAAAAAAAGGATAATCCAGCCGAGCGTTGAAAAAAGAAAAGAAGGAAATTCATAATCCACCAATATGAAAAAAGAGGAAATATAGAAGAAGAAGGAAAAAGGAAACCAGTCCAATTTAAAAAGTAAGACACATTTGTAAAAATTCCATCCATAAAAAAAAAGTAAAAAAAGGATAACACCCTAAGTTTAATACAAGCTTAATTTGCCACTTGCTCTCTTCTATCTTCAATTTTAATTTTACTCTATGTCTTTTTGCGTGTTCTCTAATAGTAAAAAATTATCTCACCATTTCGACCACTCTCTCTCCTGCTTTTCTTCCATTCAGGGGCTGTCCCAACCTTCTGCAGCTTAATGGCTGCTTCTCTGTTGCCAGAAAAAAGAGCTTCTCCTGGATCAATCAGGATTTTGCAATGTCACTGAGATCAGCAGGACGTGCCCTTCTCTATCACCGTCTCTTTGGGACGGTTTAGGTCCAAAAGGACCGTCCAGCAGCTGAGGTATCAACAGCAATCTTGGAGCTCCAAGATTGCATATCGTGTCATCGCGACATCAGCCCCGCCCTCTCTGCCCTTCCTTCCTTCCTGTTTGATCCTGACTGACTCAAGGTTGACTCAGCCTTTCACCCTTCCAAGGTCAGTAAAATGAGGACCCAAATTATTGAGGGCAATAGGCTGACTCTGTAAACTGCTTAGAGAGGGCTGTAAAAGCACTACGAAGCGGTATATGTCTATTTGCTATTGCTATTTTTGCAAAAGAGGGAAAAATAAGATTATATTTGGTGACGTTTTTCTGCCTGCATTTCGCCTGAATGCTGCCCCGATGAATCAGAGCTTGCTAAATGTAACCGGGGCACCCATATTATATCAAAGGGTCAATCTCTGCACTGGTGAAAGAATGTGAGTCCTCAAAGCCCTGATTGGTATCTTGGTTTATCCATGCGATTGGTCTGTTTTGTGACTCTGTTTGGGGGGCAGTATCCAAGGCATCCTTTAGAGTGGTGCGTCTCTCGATCCAAAGAAAGGCCAAGTCCTAGACATCGTTTTGAACCAAGTCAATTCGCAGCTCACCTTGGCTAAGCTGGAAACAGAAATGGTAAGTGAGCCGGTCCTGCCAATTATGATTGGGAAGGTGAGAAATCAATCACACATGCTCCATCTTTGTTTGCAGGATTGAGAAGGGCTTTGCATTTTTGAACAGCAAGACTATTGTCAGTCTATTGAGCATTGGAGCACGAATTTGATGTGGGGAAAAAAATTATCTTGTAGAAAAATGAAGTACAAGAGCAATCTCAAAGTTTTCCTCCATCTGTTGTGGCCCGCCACAGCCTGCAGAGCTGGTAGCAGATTCGGATGGAGGTTGGGGAGGAACATGGCCCAGTCCTGGAGTCTGGGAAAGGCTCTGATGAAGGCTCTGTGTCGGAGGCAGAGAGGGCGCCAGGGCCATATGCCAGTTATCAGCTGTCTTCAGAGTCAGACATCAGTGAGGTAGACAAACAGCTGGAGCCTGTTCCCAGTGTGCACATGCGCAGAGCTGCCAGATGAAGGGAACAACTAAAGAACTTGGGTGTAAGGCCATAGGTGAATGATGAATGGCCCCTCCCAGAGGAAATAAAAAAGGAGTGAAAGGGGAGTGGAGATTGCAGGAGACAATTAGTTTGCTTAATTGGTTCGTGACTCTCCGAGACTCTTTGCCAAGTTCTGCAGATATCAGCCTGGCAGCTCTCCAAGCCAGATAAGGTCTGTGACTGTAAATCCTCCCTTGAAAGACTTTGCTCGATGTGAATGAACAGAATTTACAGTAAATTAATAAAAAGGGTTTTCGTCAGACAAGAGTTGCTTCATGCTCTTGGGAAGCCTCAGTCAGAACACCATCATTCTCATGTTTCTCTGGTTTCTTTTTATGATTATGGTTTGGGGTTACTTGCCTCCCCTTTATCGGTTGTCAGAATTCAGCAAGTTCTTGAGAGGCAGGAATCTCCTGCGAAATGAAGAAAGTTGGAGAAAGGCCGGTGGAGTTTGCATTAAAATAACACATGGTGTTTTGTTTGCCCTTTCGAGGTCTCGAAAAACATACGTTTGGCAACAGCGTTCCTGCTTAGTTCTTTCTCTGAGATTCAGTGGGGAATCATAAGTCAGCCTGGTGGAAGAAAACTTTGCTATTAACTTGGTGAACCTAATTTCTTTTGTTCTCTCCAAGTCCTTTGGAAATGCATTTTAGGTGGAAGGTTACTTTTCTCTTCTGCTGTCCTGGATCCCTCCTGAACACCAGTTCTCCTTAGACCTACATATAGCTTAGCAATCAATAAACATCTGAAGTTTAATGTGTGGTGTCTTTGGCTTTATCATTTGTTTGGCACGTCAAAGTTTGATAGGAACCTTGTTTGCATCCCATCAAACATCACTGATTCGGGTTTTGGAATTCTGGAAAGCAATGAAAAAAATGGACCTGGATTTCCTGGAGGTGCAAGATCATTGTCTCCAATTTTTCACTTTTATTTCACTCATTTTTCCCCTTCCTTCCTACTATCACTCTGCTGAACACCTACTTCTCACAGCACTGTCTATGCATATTTACGCATGAGTATGGCTGTAGTATTATTATCATTATTATCTTCTTTACTGCCCCCTCTTATTATTATTATTCTGCTTTGCATGTACACTAAGAGCTTCAGCAGCAGATTCCTTGTGTGTCTAATCACACTTTGTCAAATAAAAGGTACTCTGTTCTATTCGACTCTACTCCACTCCATTCCATTCTAATTTCTATTCTATTCTATTCTATTCTACTCTATTCTACTCCACTCCATTCTATCCTAATTTCTATTCCAGTGATGACTAACCTTTTTCTATAGGTGTGGCAAAATTGTGTTTGTGTGTACTATCATGCACGCACGGTTGCCCACCCACCTGTGCATGTGTGCACGACACCCCTCCCCACCTGTGCATGCACACACGACACCACACCGGCGCATGTGCATGCAACACCCCTTGCGCATGGGGGCGTTTTTGCCCTTCCCAGACTCCGGAGGCTTTCCCCAGCTTTCCGGAAGGCTGAAATCAGCTGGCCGACACACGCATGCGCACTGGAGCTGAGGCCTGCCATGCCGGCAAATATGGCTCTGAGTTCTGTTCTGTTCTATTCTCCTCCTCTGCTTCTACTTGTTCTATTCTCCTCCTCCTCCCTCTTCTTCTCCTTCTCCTACTCCATTCTATCCGTTTGATTTCTCTCTGTCCTTGCCAACCATCAAGGATGTTGAAGAGAGCCCGAGCCATTAGAAGAACGCAATAAAATACAGACATAAATATACACATTCAGCCAATGAATAATAAAGTTAACTCTTTTAAACACAACAGTTCTAAAGACCCTGGAGTAGAGACTTGGCTTGTAAACCTTTTTAATAAAAGAGGACTAGAAAAGTCCCAATGGGCGACTTCAACAACGTGAAAGAGATTCAGGAACATGTCTAATATCCCTCGTCTCTAAAAATAATAACATCTTGAGAAGACCTTAGCCAAATTTGTAAGTGGAGACGGGCCCTGATTTTTTGTTGAAATACAGTAGTGGCCAAAATTGTGGAAACCTTTCAGGAAAAGTGTATTTTTGAGGATTGATGGCTAATAACGCCAGTTTTTTTCTTGAGTTTCAAGATAATCACATTCCACTGCTGGAATGGCCTGGGAATAGCCCAGACCTTAATCCAATTGAAAATCTACGGAGCCGACTAAAGAAATTTGCTAGTCAGAAGCGACCCAGCAATAAAACCCAGTTAATAGAAGCAATCATTCTGTCTTGGTTTCACATTGGAACAGCTGCAGAACTAAAAGACTTGGTTCACTCCGTGGGAAGACCTTGTAAGGCCGTAATTCCTGCTAAAGGTTGCCCAACTAAGTATTCACTGACCTGGTGATCATTTTTCTATATCTCATTTTTTTCTACGATAGTCATTTTTGCATATCTCATTTCACTTGTCTTCTTTATAATTGCCATTCTAATAGCAAACCCTTCATAAAAGTTATGCATTACATTCTTGATTAAATTATCTTTCCATTGATATATAATCTTATGGTACTATTTTAAAAAATGGTGTTATTAACTAGTTTTAGCAAATACACTTTTGCCGAAAGATTTCCACAATTTTGGTGTGTCTGTCTGTCTGTCTGTCTGTAGAAAACAAGTCAATAGAACCCTCTATGATGCTCTCAGGGTTTAACCTCAATAGCTAAATCCCCAAGGAGCTAGGATGGAAGTCTGAACAGTTCTTGTTCTTTTTGGGGTCTTCAGAATACCTGCATGGCTCCATCAGAACTCCTGGATTCACTTGGTTCCAAGGGACTTTGGGAGCTGAGAAACTGGAAGCATGCATGTTTTCTTTGGCCTTTCCAGTTAACAATTCCAGTTAATAATCTGAACGATAATTCAGATTTTTTTATTTTTTTTGCCTTGAAATTCTTCACCCCTTTTCTGAAAGTATTTTATCATTCTCCCCTTTCCACTTTGGGCGGAAACAACTTTTGTCAGTTGCACAGATTGTACGTGAACAGTAGAGGGCGTCTGGACTCTCCCCCCCCCCCCCCGCCCTTGCCTCAAAGACATGTCCATTTAGTCTCCTTGACAATAGCATGGAGTTGATTTGTCTTGCTTTCTTGTCCTGAAAGTCTTCTCACCCATCCACGAACCCAAAACTTTCAGACTATCAAGACATCCATGGGATTTTTCTGGCAGTCTCCCATCTGCAGATAAAGTGGGTCTGCTATAATTTGGCTTTTTTGGACCAGCCAAGGTTTAGCCAGGAGCTACCATCGACTATGCCTTCGCTCATTTGGACCAATCAAAAATACAATCAGATCACAGCAAGCTATAGCTTACTCCTCCTCCTAATTTGGGAGGGATGCCATCTTTTGACCAGAGTTTGGAATCCCTTCGCAGTGAGATTAACAGATTAACAGAATTGGAACGGACCTTATAGGTCATCTAATACAACCCACCCCCCACTCAAGCAGGAGACCCTACACCATTTTTGACAGATGGCAGTCCAGTCTCTTCTGAAAAGCCTCCAGGGATGAAGCTCCCACAACTTCCAAAGGCAACTTCTGTTTCATGGGTTGATTGTTCTCACTGTCAGAAAATTCCTCCTTATTTCCAGGTTGAATCTCCTTGATCAGTTTCCATCCATTATTCCTTGTATGGCCTTCGGGGGCTTTGGAAAATAGCTTGACCCCCCCCTCTGTGGCAGCCCCTCAAATATTGGAAGACCACTATACTGTCTCCCCTGATCCTTCTCTTCACTAGGCTAGCCAGGCCCAGTTCCTGCAACCATTCACCATGTATCTTAGCCTCCAGTCCCCTCATCATCCTGGTTGCTCTTCTCTGTACTTTTTCTAGAGTCTCCACATCTTTTTTTAATAGTGCGGTGACCAAAACTGGATGCAGTATTCTAGGTGCGGTCTTACTGAAGCTTTATAGAGTGGTATTAGTACCTCACTCGATCTTGATTGTATCCCTCTGTTAATGCAACAGCATTGCATTGGCTTTTTTGGCTGCCACCGCACACGGCTGGCTCATATTCAGCTGGTTGTCCACTAGGACTCCAAGATTCCTGCTATTAAGCCTGGTTTCATCCAGTTTATATGTGTCCTCTTGGTTTTTCTTACTTAAGTGTAGGACTTACTAGCTTGATGTCTGTAAAGAGATAGCTTTGCCTTCTTGGTTAGCCTTACTCCAATATCCCATGGATCGATTGGAAGATGTCATCTTATTGAAAAGGGATGTCCTCTCATTCACTTATGTCCTGAGACAAGATAGGAACCTTTCTTTCCAGATGTCATTGGTCAAGATAGTGACATCTGGAATCCTAACTCCATCCTCAGTTACAGAAAGGGGCCATGCTAGTGTCTTTTGCCAAAGTTCCCCATTTAGGTAAGGAAAAATCTTGGATCAGCCCAGCCTCTTCCGATCTGATGTATACCATATGTGCCAGAATGCTTAAGAAACTGAAAGAAATTACAACAGGTCTTCAACAAGGACACACTCAGAAATGAGATGACCAAAAAACACTCAACTGAAGAAGAAAACGGGATTCCCCATCGATGGGGATTCTCCATGTTTAGGTTTCTTGTGCTTTCTAAGATTTAGAGATCAAGTCTGATTTGAAAATCAGTTCAGATGTGCATGGAGTAAATAATGATCTCTAAAGCGGTTGCCATCTTTTTAAAAGGGAAAAATCTGCGAATGTTTAGAAATCATTGTAGTGTTTTAAAAATAATAAATTGCAGGATGTGCATCTAAACAGACTCTTTTATCAACAGCTAGATCTACTTTAGAAGTGTATGCTCGTGATTTCTGAAAGCTTGCTGTTCAGGTTCCACAAGTCTTCAAAAAGTTTTATTTTGTTTAAGATTGGGAAGACAAGTCTAACGGCACACGGGAAAGACCTTGAAAGACTGGGAGAAGGGATGCTGCCAAGGGGAATGGTCAGATTAGAGACGGTGTAGCCAGGAGCTGCATAATACAGGTAGTCCTCGACTTACAATCACAATTGAGCCAAAAATGTCTGTTGCTAAGTGAGACATTTGCTAAGTGAGTTTTGCCCCTTTTACGACCTTTCTTACTACATTTCTTAAGTGAATCACTGCAGTTGTTAAGCTAGCAACACAGTTGTTCAGTGAACATGGCTTCCCTATTGACTTTGCTTGTCAGAAGGTCGCAAAACAGGATCCCATGACTTTGGGACACTGCAACTGTCATAAATATGAAGCAGTTGCCAAGCACCTGAATTTTTATCACACAAATATGGATAATGCTGCAAAGTTCGTATCTGTGAAAAATGGCCATACATTGCTTTTTTTCAGTGCTGTGCTAACTTTGAACTCACTAAATGAACTGTTGTAAGTCAAGAACTACTTGTTGGTAGAGAAAGATGCTCAGAAGGGACTCTGCCTAGTTACTCATTCAAGGAGGCTGTAATGGTATATGGCAAAGACCTTGTGAGATGGGGGAAAAGATGCTACCAAGGAAAGAGTCAGATAAGAGACAGCATAGCCCAGAGCTACATAATAGGTAGAGAAAGATACTCAGAAGGAACCTTCCCTAGTTTCTCAGGCTGTAAAGAGACTGTAGGTGGGAAAGACCAAGAGAGAGCAAAGAGATGTACTTATGGAATGGTCAGATTAAGAGACAGCCTAGCCCTCAGATGTCTAATGGGTGGGAAAAGAGGCTGAGAAAGTAAAATACCCTCCCTAGTTTCTTGGGCTGTAAAGGAGATGGCTAGAATGGTAGGTGAGAAAGACCTTGGGAGACAAGTAGAAGAGACGCTCCCTAGGGAATGATTATATAAGAGACAGCACAGCCCTCAGCTGTAAAACGGGTGGAGAAAGAGGCTCAGGGTTTCTTCCTATGTTATTGGTAAAGGTGACATTTGTGGCCATAAGTTGAAGACTACTCGTAATTTAATGATAGTAGGAGCAAGTGTCTACTGAAGGAATATTGTGACCTTATAGAAACGTCTGGTGGAACCACAGCCAAGAAATATGGAATGGCCCCAGAAGGAACTATTGTGGCTGCAGAGCCTACCCTCTATCCAACCCACTGGGACATCCACATCCATTTTATGGACAAGCTTGGTACGTAAGCTTTGGGAAGTACCTGCCATGGTCTCCTGTGTTGGAGAATGTCACTTGCAAAAGGCACGCAAGGACATGGCTGTAGAAAAGCCACATACTTGAAATAAGGACATGGGCTCTCACATTGATCGTCCAATCTTAAAAATAGCTGTGGCAGGCGTGCAAGAAAAGATCTGAAACATTTCTTTCTTTTTTTCTTCTGCTTCTTTTAAAATGGCTCATCTCACCTGGCCTGAGCCAAACATCATCAGACCTTGTTTTAGTAACAAATAACAGCTTAACAGAGTTGGAAGGGACCTTATCGGTCATCTAGTCCAATTCCCCACTCAAGCAGGAGTCCCTACACCATTTCTGACAAATGGCAGTCCAGTCTCTTCTTGAAGCTTCCAGTGATGAAGCTCCCACAACTTCTGAAGGCAACTTCTGTTCCATTGGTCGATTATTCTCACTGTCAGGAAATGTCTCCTTATTTCCAGGTGGCATCTCTCCTTGATAAGTTTCCATCCATTATTCCTTGTCTGGCTTTCAGGTGCTTTTGAAAATAGCCTGACCCCCCTCCCCTCTGTGGCAGCCCCTCAAATATTGGAAGACTGCTATCCTGTCTCCCCTGGTCCTTCTCTTCACTAGACCAGCCATGCCCAGTTCCTGCAACCGTTCATCATATGTGTTAGCCTCCAGTCCCCTCATCATCCTGGTTGCTCTTCTCTGCACTCTTTCTAAAGCCTCCACATCTTTTTTATAGCATGGTGGCCAAAACGATGCAGGATTCTATCTGTGGCCTTACTAAGGCTTTATAGAGTGGGATTAGTACCTCCCTTGATCTTGATTGTATTCCTCTCTTAATGCAATTTAGGATTGCATTAATACTGCCGTGTTCCCATTCCTATTTTTCTTTTCCCCTTCTCCTAAATGGGCTAAAAGGTTTGGTTTCCATCTTCAAGAGTTGTGTTCCATTTAGCACAGGAAGAGGTCTCTCTTTTCATCCTCCTCCTCCTCCTTCCAGTTGCTAGGCAGCTGCCTGATCACCCAGTGAGAAGAAGTTGCAAATTGGGAATGCAAGTTGATTGCAGTCTTCTTTTGTCCAAGGGCGGGGGGGGGGGAGAGGAGGGGAAAAGGAGGAGGTGAGGAGGAGGAGGACCCCTTGGTTGGAAGCATCTGGCTCACCCCTCTGAAATACCTTCCAGAGGATTCCTTGGAGCTGAGAAGGAAGGAGGATTTCAAAGGTAGCTTTATCCTTGGGCCCATCGGGGTCCTGAATGCCAGAGAGGACACCTACCATCCCATCCTTCAATCTCCTGGTAGGTTCTCCCCAAGACCTGTTGAAGTCCTCCTGGGCCAGCTTTGGGCAGGGAGGAAAACCCGAAGCCCTTTCCGTCCAGCTAGCTCTCCCCCCCCCCAACCCTCCTGGCCCACCTCCCCTTCCCCACGCTTCGTTTCCTTGCATTATGCTGTTGCTCTCTCGCGCTCTCTCTCTCTCCATCCATCCATCCACCCCACCCCGCCAGCAGGTGGTGGGAGAAGTCCCAGCCTGATGCTCGGGTGGAAGACAGTTTTCTCCGCCGAGCCCAGGAAAGCCATCTTGGTATGTGTCCAGGGCGTGCGTGCGTTTGAGTTCTCTGCACAGCACACGCGCGCGCCAAAGTGCTGCTGTGCCATAGGCTGTGGCGCCTGCTGCATGGCCAATGATGCGCCCTCCCTGCCTCCCCGCACAGAGTCCCAGGAGCCTCTGGACAGCTCACAGGCGCACGGGGGGCTGCTGGCTCTTCTGCTGCTGCTGCTGCTGCTTCTTCCTCCTCCTCCTCTTCCTCCTCCAGCCTCCTCTTCTCCTCTCTGCGGCCACCCAGGGCTCGTTCCTCTTGATTTTATTTTCCAATTGGTTATTTTCTCTTCCCCCTGTCTCTTCTCCACTCTGGTCTGCAAGGATAAAGGCTGCATTTCTGAAGGTAAGGCACCCGGTGATTGGTTTTATTTTACGTTTTTGCTGACCGGTCTGTTCCCATTTGACTCCTTCCTCCTAAAAATAGATTTATCTGCTTAACTGGCTTAAGAGGGTCACCCACCCTTTGCCTCCCTCCCTCCCTCTCTCTCTCTTTTTCTCTCTCTCTCTCCTGTCTCTCTCCCTTTCTCTCCCTCCCTCCTTCCCTTTCTTTCTCTCTCCCTCCTGCCCTCCCTTTCTCTCTCTCTCTCTCCTTCCCTCCCTTTCTCTCTCTGTCTTTCCTCTGTTTTTAATTTTCTCTTCCCTCTCTTAACCCCTTTTGGGGCTGACCAGCCACCACTGCAGGGGAGGCCATCCGGATAGCAGCCAAACTTTGGTATTCTGCTGGAATGTAGCTGTTGAGGGTGGGTGGGGGGCTTTGATGTCCTTCAAAAGCTTCCCAGATAAGGGGAGAGGAGCTTGGACCGTTGGAAGAAACGGCCTCTGGGTCTCTCTGAGGCCGGCAGCATAAGATATGCACCGGATTAAACCCTTTTGCTAGATTATTCCCCCCCCTCCCTTCTCTGGAGCTGCTCTGCCTTTGGCCATTTGCTCTCCTCTCTGTGCCCCTCTCCTGCCCACTCCCCATTGCTGTCCTCTCTTTGGGGTGATGCATCGGGAGGAGAAAGTACGTGCATCTTTTTTTTTTTTGAAAGGAAAAGAAAGGAAAAGTCTGTGTCATCTCTTCTCCCCCCCCCCACCCCCAATCCCGGATTTGATCTTGGCCTCTTCTGAAAGCTGATGTTGTGGAAGCTGCTTTGCAGCCGCAGTCTGGAGGTCTGCACCAAGGGGAAACTTTGTCATTCTGCTAATCAATATCTTTCTTCCCCCCCCCTCACCTCCCCCACCCCTCGATTCTCCAGTTTCATTTCCTTCCTCTTTGGTTTCATGGGATCCGTGGTTTTTCCAAACAGCCGTTGAGCCTTGAAATGCCTGCCCTCGTTATGCCTCTTTCCCTCTCTCCCTTTCTCTTCCTCTCTCTCTTTCTCCCTCTCTCTTTCTCTCTCCCTCTCCCTTTTTCTCTCCCTTTCGCTGTCCCTTCCCCTCCTTCTCTCCCTCTTTTCTTCCCCCTCTCTCTTTCTCCCTCTCTCTTTCTCTCTGCCTCTCCCTTTTTCTCTCTCCCTCTCCCTTCTCTCTCCCTTTCTCTCTCTCTCTCCATTCCCCCTCTCCTTCTCTCCCTCTTTTCTTCCCCCTCTCTCTTTCTCCCTCTCTCTTTCTTTCTCTGCCTCTCCCTTATTCTCTCTCCCCCCTCTCCCTTTCTCTTTCTCTGTCCCTCCTCTCTTTCTCTGCCTCTCCTCTTTCCCCTCTCTCTTTCTCCCTCTCTTTCTCTCTCTGCCTCTCCCTTATTCTCTCTCCCCCCTCTCCCTTTCTCTTTCTCTGTCCCCCTCTCTTTCTCTGCCTCTCTTCTTTCCCCTCTCTCTTTCTCCCTCTCTTTCTCTCTCTGCCTCTCCCTTTTTCTCTTTCCTTCTCTGCCCCTCTTTCTCCCTTCCCCGTCTCTCTTTCTCTTCCTCTCCTCTCTCCTTTTACCCCTTTCCCTCATTCTCTCTGTCCCTTTCCTTCCTTCCCTCTCCCTCTCTCTTTCCCCCTCTCTGTCTGTCTCTGAAATGTTTGGGATGAAATTCACCATGTTTTTTTTTTTCAAGTATCTCTTTGCTTTTTGCATCTTGGCTGCCTCTGGGTGGATGATGATGGGTGGTTGGGAGAAGGGGTTCGCCAAACCTCGCTTGGAGGAGGATGTGATGGAAAACTCTCTTGCATTTCAAAGTTATCCCTCCCTGGAGTTTGGCAAGCTGGTTCTGCAATGGGGAGGATTCATTGGTGTAGATATATCCTTTGGGGAGCTTCTGAATGTGTGCAAATGTGTACATATTTGTGTATGTGTACATGTACTGGTATGGTACATGTATACGTATAGGTATTGGTATAGTTGTTAAGGCACAAGGCTGGAAACCAGGTGTCCATGAGTTCTAGTCCTGCCATGAAAGCCAATTTGGTAAGTGGGCCAATCACCAGGAGATGGTGAGTTCTAGTGCTATCTTAGCCATGAAAGCAGGCTGGGTGACTATATATCAATCACCAGGAGACAGTGAGTTCTAGTCTCGCCTTTGGCATGAAAACTGACTGGGTGACTTTGAGCCAGTCCCCCCCTCTCTCTCAGCCCCCAACCCGGTTCTTAAGTGAATGACGCCTGATTTTGTGAATTCTTTGCCCTGGTTGTTAAGTGAATCACTTATCTGTAAGCGAATCGTGTGCTGTCATTAAGCAAATCCAGCTTCCCTCCTCCCCCCCCCCCCCGCCATGAGTTTGCTCATAGGAAGACAACTGGGAAGATCAAGCAAATGGCAGTCACGTGACTCTGCGATGCCCCAACGGTTGGTCGTACATTCTGGTTGCTAAGTGCCTGCATTTTGATCCCATGACCAGAGATGCTACAGTAGTTGTAAGTGTGAGGACCGGTTTCAAGTCACTTTTTCAATAACGTTGTAACATGAAATGGGCCACAGAACCTCTTCCTTTCAATGCCTTTTGAATTGTCAGCTGGCCAGAGTCCTTCCCTGAGATAACAATAGCACTTAGACTTATATACCGCTTCACAGTGCTTTACAGCCCTCTTTAAGCGGTTTACAGAGTTAGCCTCTGGTCCCCAACAATCTGGGTCCTCATTGTACCAACCCCTCTGGATGAGTCAATCTTGAACCGATCAGGATTGAACTACTGGCAATTGGCAGAATTAGTCTGCAATACTGCATTCTAAGCATTGTGCACTATGGAAGAAGGGAGGGAGGGAGGGAGGGAGGGAGGGAGGGAGGGAGGAAGGAAGGAAGGAAGGAAGGAAGGAAGGAAGGAAGGAAGGAAGGAAGGGCAATAGCCCTTAGACATATGTCACTTCACGGTGCTTTCCAGCTCTCTCTAAGCAGTTTACAGAATCAGCATATTGCCCCCAACAATCTGCATCCTCATTTGACCCATCTCAGAGGGATGGAAGGCTGAGTCAACCTTGAGCTGGTCAGGATTGAACTCCTGGCAGTTGGCAGAGTACGTCTGCAATGCTGCATTCTAACCATTGTGCACCATGGAAAGAAGAAAGGGGGGGGAGGGAAGGAAGGAAGGTAGGTAGGTAATCAGCATATTGCCCCTAACAATCTGGGTCCTCAGTTTACCCATCTCAGAAGGATGGAAGGCCGAGTCAACCTTGAGCCGATCAGAATTGAACTGCTGGCAGCCAGCAGAATTAGCCTGCAATACTGCATTCTAACCACTGTGCCACCACGGCTCATGAGCAGATACAGAAAAACAAACATACATACATACATACATACATACATACATACATACATACATACATACATACATACTACAGAAATAAATGTTAGATGTCAATTAATCTGGGACCTTCTATTCCTTACCCCCTCTTTTTTGGGGGGGTGGGGGAAACAAGACTCATCCTGCATAGCTTCGCATTGCCTGCTGTTGTTAAAACTCATCATTCCATCTTAATGTTTTTGTAACCCCATCAAGCAGTCCCCGAGAAGTGAAGTGCTGGAATCAATAAGCTAAGACAATCGCTAAGTAGCAGCAACCCAGAGGAGAGTCTCTCCCTTCCAAAGGCATCCCTGAGATAAAAGCCGTAAGCTATCCGGTCTACCTAATAAATAAACATGTGGGCATCTTAATAAAATTGCTTTCACCGCAGCCCTGCAAGAGCCACGCGGGGCTTCTTCAGACGTGCACGAACAATCGTGGCTTGCTTGCTTGTCCATCAGGGAAAGGCGGCTGAGCGAAGGAGAGGAGGAGAGCTGGGAATTTTAAGTGGGAGGTAGACCATCTCAGCCCTGTTTTGGCATCTTGGGGTCTTCTCGGTCTTCAGAGCCTTGGACATAGGAGTTAAGCAGACCCTCACCCAGTTAGGATTGGAATGAAAGACCACCAGGAAACTTGTAAAAGGTCAAAAAAAAGGTGTGGGGGGGAAACGTGCTAAAAGCAAGCAGCGGGATTCTCTTTCCATCCCGTTGCCAAGGAAACCCTATGCATCCATGAAGTTAGCTTGATGTGAAGCAGACTTTACTTTGTATAGCCTAAGCCTAAAATAGGCCTAACAGATTTATTTATTTATTTTTAAAAAAGAAATTTGCTGTTGTTGTTCAGTCACTAAGCCACGTTTTTGCGAACCTCATGGACCCCAATAGCACGCCATGTCTCCAGTGGTGGGATGCTGCCGGTTTAACAACCAGTTTGGTGATTGCGCGCAGCACACATGTGCACAGTTTTAAGAAAATGTAACCGTATTTTTCGGAGTATAAAACGCACCTTTCTCCCCTCCCCCCCAAAATAGGGTGAAAATCTGGATGCATCTTATACACCGAATGCAGCATTTTTGGCCTCCCAAAGGCCCACCCCATTCACAAAAACAGATGTGCAGAGGATGTGCCTGCAAAGTACTCCTGGGGAGGACAAAAAACAAGCAAAAAATGGGCCATTTTCCCTCCCCCAGCCCCCAGGAGCACTCTACAAGCCTCCTAAAGCATATGCATGCCCTGGGGTTTTTTTTGGTTTTTTTTGTTTGCAAAAAATGGGCTTGTTTTTGCGAAAAACAAGCTGTTTTTTGCTCAGTTTTGCTTCCCACCCAAGTCCCCAGGAGCACTCTATAAGCCTCCCAAAGCCTATGCATGTCCTGTTTTTTTGCAAAACCATGGGCCTGTTTTCATGAAAAACAGACTGTTTTTTGCTCATTTTTGCCCCCCAGCCCTCAGGAGCACTTTGCAGGCCTCTCGAACTCTCTGCATCTCCGTTTTTCACAAAAAAAACAAGGGGTGCAAAGGGTTTGGGAGGCCAGCAGAGTGCAAAAACGTTTTTTTAAAATTCACCTCTTCAAAATCTTGGTGCGTCTTATACTCCGGTGTGTCTTATAGTTGGAAAAATATGGTGCCTTCTGTGTTACTGCTGGGGGGGTGGGGGGAACAGCTGAGTCAAGGTGAATCAGTCGAGAAGATATAGGTCAGTAAAGCGCAGGGGCAGGTGGATGAGCCCACCTGATCGTTTGAGCGAACCAGTTCGCACGCACCGGTCCGGACTGGTAGAATCCCACCCCTGCATGACTCTTGTCCTCCACTATCTCCTGGAGTTTGTCCAAATCCACGTTCATTGTGTTGACCCTATTTAACCATCTCCTCCTCTGCCCGTCCCCTTCTCCTTTGGCCTTCTTTCTTTCCCAATGTCGGGGTCTTTTCTCCAAGGAGAAAAGTTTCTTCTCCTTAGGTGGCCAAAGCATTTGAGCTTCAGCTTCAGGATCTGTCCTTCTAAAGAACAGAGTTCACTTCCTGTAGGAGGGTCTGGTTTGCTCTCTTTGCAGTCCGAGGGACTCTCAGATCTACCCCTCTCAGTTCCCTCAAAAAATAGGTGGAATGGGCCTTTTCAGTAATGGCCCTCATATTCTGCAGATCTTGTCCTATGGAATGCTTGAATCCATGTGTAGAAGAGTAGTGGGCTTCTTAGGGAGGGGAACTGTTGAAGCTGAGTGTTGTGGCCCACCAGCAGAGCTGGTGGCAGACTCAGACAGTGAGGAGGTTGGGGAGGAACATGGGCCAGTCCTAGAGTCTGGGGAAAGCTCTGACAAGGGCTCTGCATCGGAGGCAGAGATAGGCCCAGGGCCGTCCAACAGTTATCAACTGCCTTTGGAGTTGGAGATCAGTGGGGCAGAAGAACAGCTGGAGCCTGTTCCCTTTGTGCGCATGCACAGAGTTGCCAACTAAGGAACAAGGGCCAACTCAGGAGTAAAGCCACAGGTGGCTGGTGAATGGCCCCACCCATAGGGAATAAAGAGGAGTGAAAGGGGAGTGGAGTTTGCAGGAGTTCAATCCATTAGGGTGAAGATCTCTTCCTGACGTCTTGCCAAGTAATTGCTGCTACAGCCTGGCGTTTGAAAGATATCGGCCTGGCAGCTATCCAAGCCAGATAAAGGTCTGTAGTTGGGAAATCTCACGAGAGACTGTTTGCCAGGACTTTGCTGGAGAGGAATTCCCTTTAATCTAATTAAAGGAGGTTTTATCAGGACGAGGAGTCTTATTCATGATCTTGGGAAGCCTAGGTCAGAACGCTGAGAACATTCCTTGGTCTTCTAAGATCTCCTAATCCAGAACCAAGCACTGGAGATAGGACTTGACCCATCTAATTATTATTATTTTTAAAAGGACCAGCTTTTTGGTGAGAGTCTCCAGAAGCAGAAATGCAGGTTAGAAGCTCTGAAAAGGGCATTTGAACAACAAAATAGAATGGGCATCAAAGCAATAAAAATAGGATGCAGGAATCGAACAGCTAATAATTTGCTGCTCTTTTGTGACTTCTTGAAGTGGGGGGAAGAAAAGAAAGACCGTGGATGGCTTCCAGAAGCTGAATTTCTACTTAGTTGGCCAAGGTTTTCTGGGGTTGGGAGCAACATTTGTTGTTGTTGTTGTTGTTGTTGTTGTTGTTTTGAAATGTGGGGAAACAAAAGAGGAATTGGCATCGCAAACCAGGTGGCCAGACGATCCTTTTATTCACCTGTAGTTCCTAAAGGGATGGACTGCAGCTTTGCTGGACAGCCAAGAGAAGCCTGTGGTGAGTTGCCATGCCTTCTGTTGGGCCAGGCTGCCCGATTAAAATCCTTTGGCTGGAGACGGTGGCTGGGATCCAGTTGACTTGGGACTATGATCCAAGTGGAAAGTTGATAGGAAACACAAGAGCCGGTATAGTGAACCTGGCTAAGGCCATCTAGGAGCTTTCAGGGTTGCTACTATGTTTGTTGACCTGAGCAAGAAGAACCTGGTGAACTTGGCTTATAGAATAGAATAGAATAGAAAGAATAGAATAGAATAGAATAGAATAGAATAGAATAGAATAGAGAGAATAGAATAGAAGGTGAGGACAGGACAGGATAGGATAAGAAATCAGAATAGATAGAATGTAGAGTCGAGTCGCGTCGAGTAGAATAGAATAGAATAGAATAGAATAGAATAGAATAGAATAGAATAGAAGGACAGCACAGCACAGGACGGGATAGGATAGGATAGGATAAGAAATCAGAATAGATAGAATGTAGAGTAGAATAGAATAGAATAGAATAGAATAAATAGAATAGAATAGAAGGACAGGACAGGACAGGACAGGGTAGGATAGGATAGGATAGGATAGGAAATCAGAATAGATGGAATGTAGAGTAGAGTAGAGTAGAATAGAATAGAATAGAATAGAATAGAATAGAATAGAATAGAATAGAATAGAATAGAATAGAATAGAATAGAAGGACATGACAGGATAGGATAAGAAATCAGAATAGATAGAATGTAGAGTAGAGTAGAAAAGAATAGAATAGAATGTGTGATTGGACACACAAGGAATTTGTCTTTGGTGCATATGCTCTCAGTGTACATAAAAAGAAAAGATACATTCATCACGAATCATAAGGTGCAACACTTAATGAGCGTCATAGGGTACAAAGAAGAAATCAAATCACACTAGTAAGCAATCAATATAAACCGTTATGATACAAGCAACAAAGTTATAGTCATACAATCATAAGTGGGAGGAGATGGGTGATAGGAATGATGAGAAGACTAATAGTAATGCAGCCTTAGTGAATAGTTTGACAGTGTTGGGGGAATTATTTGCTTAGCAGAGTGATGGCATTTGGGAAATAAACTGTCTTTGTGTCTACTTGTTCTGGGGTGCAGTGCTCTATAGCGTCATTGTGAGGGTAGGAGTTGAAACAATTTATGTCCAGAATGTGAGGGGTCTGTAGATACTTTCCCAGCCCTCTTTTTGACTCATGCAGTGTGCAGGTCCTCAATGGAAGGCAGGTTGGTAGCCATTGTTCTTTCTGCAGTTCTGATTCTTCTCTGAAGTCTGTGTCTGTCTTGTTGGGTTGCAGAGCCAAACCAGACAGTTAAGGAGGTGCAGATGACAGACTCAAGATAAGGCAAACTTTCCCTCTGCCTATTGGCCATTGTGGAGCTCTGCAAACACATGAAACAAGAGCTGGGATACAGCTAGTCCTCGACTTACAGCAGTTCATTTAGTGACCGTTCAAAGTTACAAGGACGCTGAAAAAAATGTTTGACAGCACCATTTTTCACAGCTGCGACTGTGAAAAATGGTGCTACATGGTCGCACGATCAAAATTCAGATGCTTGGCAGCTGGTTCATATTTATGATGGTTGCAGTGTTCCCCAGGAACCGGTGATCTCCTTTTGCACCCTTCTGACAGGCAAAGAAGGGACGTGGTAGCTCAGTGGCTAAGACGCTGAGCTTGCCAATCAGAAAGGTTGGTAGTTCGGAGGTTTGAATCACTAGCGCCATGTAATGGAGTGAGCTCCCATGACTTGTCCCAGCTTTTGCCAACCTAGCAGTTCAAAAGCATGACAAAAATGCAAGTAGAAAAATAGGAACCACCTTTGGTGGGAAGGGAACAACGTTCTGTGCGCCTTCGGCATTGAGTCATGCCGACCACATGACCATGGAGACATTTTTGGACAGTGCTGCCTCTTTGGCTTTGAAACGGAGATGAGCACCGCCCCCTAGAGTCGGGAACGTCTAGCACAGATGTGCGGAGGAAAATTTTACCTTTACGACAAGCTAAGTCAAATGGGGAAGCCTGATTCACTTAACAACTGGGTTACTGACTTATCAACTTCAGCAATCGACTTAACCACCCTGGCAAGAAAACGGGGCAAAAAACACACTTCCCAAATGTCTCACTTAACGAGAAAAATTTTGGGCTCCGTTGGGGTCATAAGTCAAGGACTACCTGTACAATACGGGCAAGCTAAGGACATCTGAGGTATAGAAAGCTCATATTTACGAACAGACTCCTATTACTAAAAATGGATATATGGTCTTCTCCTTCCTTGAGCCACGAACTGCTGAATCTGTACCAACTTTTTATGAACTTCTCCAGCCGGGTGTTTTGAAGGCGCAAACCTCTTTTCAGCAGTTTGTGAAAACATTGCTCGGCCGTGGGGGTTGGAGGATGGAGAATGCCAGCCACCATTTTTAGAAATTGTTTCTAAGTAGGGGGGTTCCACTGTACATAGACACTGGAGTCGAAGAGCGAGTTAGGAAGGGGACTTGATTGAAGTGTCACAGAGACCTAGCCTGCAATCTTTGTTTTCGAGGACCAGACAAAGCTGAGCGAAATGAAACCAGCACAATTGTTGAGAGGAGAGGAGAAGGGAAGGGAAGGGAAGAGGGAAAGGGAAGAATGAAGAGAAATAGAATAAGAATGAAGAGAAGAGAAAAGAGGAGGGGAAGGGAAGAGAAGTGTGAATAGAAAGAGAATAAGAAAGAGGAGAAGAGAAGAGAAAAATAAAGATCCTCTTTATTGTCATTTTTTACTGTGAACACACTGGCACACATTAAAAATGAAATTCTATTGCCCACTCTCAAAAGTGTGTGTGTGTGTGTGTGTGTGTGTGTGTGTGTACTCTGTAAACTGTTTAGAGAGGGCTCTAAAGCACTGTGAAGAGGTATATAAATCTAAGGGCTATTACTCTTCCTCCCTCCCTTCCTTCCCTCCTCCCTCTTTTTCCTTCCTTCCTTTCTTTCCTTCCTTTCATCCAGCCAGCCAGCCATGGCATGCAGTGGCTAGAAGGCAGGCTAACTCTGCCACTGCCAGCAGTTTGATTTTCACCGGCTCAAGGTTGACTCAGCTTTCTGTTCTTCCGAGGTGGGTAAAATGAGGACCCAGATTGTTGGGGGCAAGCGGCAGACTCTGTAAACCGCTTAGAGAGGGCTGTAAGGGACTGTGAAGTGGTATATAAATCTAAGTGCTATTGCTATGAGAAAAAGTCTTTGGTTTTGGCAAACACCTGCAGAAGTATCCTTGGCTCCCATGGGTCGTCTTCTTCATGGTCTGGAGCCTTCATTTCAATTCACCCTACCCTCCCCCCTGGTTCTTTGGCAAGCTGAGAAGTGATAATAGTTGCAACAGCGTAAGTGTGCTTTGAACTTGACACAGTGCTTATATGCCAATGTCCTGGATAGAAGGAAGTGAATTACTTTGCCAGGACCATCACTGTTAGTTTGGCACATTTGATTCAATGTACAACAACATGCCTCCTTGTTATTGACAAATTAATGCTGCATCTGTCTTAAAAGCTCCAGGAACCTTCTAATTCTCTAGCAGGCACGTAAGAACTTAATGCATCCCCCCCTCCATATATTTGGTTTTTTTCCAGAGTTGCTATGACATCCATGAAGAAGCTTGCTGGGTTTATTCAAATGGGTGTCTCCCCCCCCCTTTTTTTTTCTTTCTTTTTTGGTCTGCCAAACTCTCTTATCTCCATGCATTCAAGGTACTCTAAGCTCTCTAATCCATTATGAGTAGATTCCCCCATTTCCCGACCTTAAAAGAGAGAGAGAGAGAAAGAAAGTGGATGGGGAAAATAATTGAATGTGATGTGAAATATAGAAACAATTGCCTTCTTTGAAAATTGGCTTTTAATGACTTTTCTTTTGGTTCTTAATAGGAAGGTTTCTTTGCTGGAGGGGGAAGTATTGTTGGCCTATGGAAAATGGGAAGAAATGTGATTGGGGCTAAACACGGAATAACCATTTATTAGTAGACAAAATAAGGCTTCTTCTGCCCTTTAGAATCATTATATTTGGCCTTTAGTCTTCTAAATCTTCTAAATAAGGGAGAGGGTGGCCCATTTATTTCCTACGGATTCTGTGGGGCTTCAGACCATCTTTAAATGTCTATGGAGATTCTCAATCCTCCAGATCAGGGTTGTCCCAAAGGTGCTTTTTTTTTTTCAAGAGGCAACGGGGCTTTCTGGTTTTTCTTTGAAGACGTTTCACTTCTCATCCAAGAAGCTTCTTTAGCTCTGACTGGATGGTGGGGAAAGGAAGGATTTACTCCTTGCAGAGAGCTGGTCATTTGCATCCTTTTAGAGGGTCGTTGAGGCCGCCTTGGAGATTTATCTGAGTCCTCAAGGTCACCTGAGTGGTGCAAATGGTTCCTGTAGTCTGCAATTTTCCCTCTGGAAATCCATTCCTCCTCCCACACAATTCAGAGGGTCTTCATCCCAAATTGGATCACTAAAAGTCTGTAGAGATTCTCAGTCGTCCAGGTCCTGGTTGTCTCAAAGGTGCTTTTTCAAGAGGCAGCTGGACTTTCTTGTCTTTTCTTTGAAGACGTTTCGCTTCTCATCCAAGAAGCTTCTTTAGCCCTGACTTGGATGGTGGGAAATGGAAGGATTGATACTTCTTGCAGACAGCTGCTCATTTGCATGGGTTTGCGTACAATGCAATGAGCCAGTGGTGGGTTACGACCAGTACGCCCCAGTACAGGTACCGTTCCACCTGCCTGCCCACCCTCCTTACCGATATTTGAAGTTTTTGGGGCTTCCGCGCACATGCACGGAGTGTACGGCGCCTGCGCAATGCTCCGCCAAGCAACTGGAGCATCGCAGAGGCGTCGCAGTGTGTTGCAGGAAGTAAGTACGCATGTGCATGCTGCACGGGTTCATCTGGTGGGCGCCCAGCCCCGTTGCACTGATTGCACCGGGATCCGGAACCTACCACTGCAGTGAGCCATATATAGATCCCTTCCCTTCCTTGTTCCCAGATTGTTGGGGGCAATATGCTGACTCTCTGTAAACCGCTTAGAGAGGCCTGAAAGGCCTATGAAGCGGTATATAAGTCTACTGCTATTGCTATTGCTATTGCTATTGCTATTGCTATTTCTCCTTCCTTCCTTCCTTCCTTCCCCTCCCTTCCTCACTCCCTCTTTCCCCTTGCTTCCTTCCCCTTCTTCCTCCCTCTTTTTCCTTGCTTCCTTCCCCTTCCTCATCCCTCTTTCTCCTTCCTTCTCCTTCCTCCCTCTTTCTCCTTCCTTTCTTCCCCTCCCTCCATCTTTCTCCATCCTTGCCTCCCTCCCCTCCTCATCCTCTATTCCTTCCTTCCTCTCCCTCCCTCCCTCTTTTTCCTTCCCTCCTTCCCCTTTCCCCTCCTCTTTCTCCTTGCTTCCTTCCCCTTCCTCATCCCTCTTTCTCCTTCCTTCTCCTTCCTCCCTCTTTCTCCTTCCTTCTCCTTCCTCCCTCTTTCTCCTTCCTTCACCTGCCTCCTCCCTCTTTCTCCTTCCTTTCTTCCCTTCCCTCCATCTTTCTCCTTCCTTGCCTCTCTCCCTTCCTCATCCTCTATTCCTTCCTTCCTCTTCCTCCCTCCCTCTTTTTCCTTCCCTCCTTCCCCTTCCTCTTTCTCCTTCCTGCCCCTCCCTCCCTCCCTCTTTCTCCTTCCTTCTCCTCCCTCTCTCCCTCTTTCTCCTTCTTTGCCTCCCTCCTTCCCTTCTTCATCTATTCCTTCTTTCCTTCCTCTCCCTCCCCCTCCCTCTTTTTCCTTTCTTCCTTCCTTCCTTCTTTCCTTCCTTCCTTCCTTCCTTCTTTCCTTCCTTCCTTCCTTCCTTCCTTCCCTCTTCCTGTGTTCTAATCTTCTTTGCTCCCAACATGGCATTCCTTGCATTCTTCCACCCATTATCCTCAATTGTGGTTTGGTTTGACATTACAAGAATGCAAAGAGACTCAATTTGAGATTGTTCAGGACGCAGAAGGTGGCGGTGCCTTGCTTTTAATCCCCCACTGCATTGGGCTGAAATATAACCCCCCGTCCCCTTGGGGGAATTGCTGTTGATAATTGGGAGTGGGAAGACCAACGGCGTCATTTGTCTTCAGACCTGCTAGATAGAACTTCCCCTAGAGAATCCACAACACGGCATGACACAAATTGAAAAATGCTCTCCTTCTCCCAGCCCCTGCACAAAAGCGTGGACGATGCTCAGGGATCTTTTTGAGATGCTGTACAAGTCAGAACCAGCTCTGCCGTGAAGTGATGTGACTTGAATGATTTCGAGCATTCCTGGAGGTGCTAAAAGAAATGAATGAGTCTCTTAAGGTGAATGGACATCGTAGCCTTTCCATTAGCCTAGCATGATTGAACATAAATCTCAACATGAACTCCGGAAAGAGTGCAGAGAAGAGCAACCAAGACAATGAGGGGACTGGAGGCTAAAACATAGGAAGAACGGTTACAGGAACTGGGCATGGCTAGACTAGTGAAGAGAAGGACCAAGGGAGACAGGAGAGCAGTCTTCCAATATCTCAGGGGCTCCTACAAAAAAGAGGCGGGGGTGTTCAAAGCATCTGAGGGCAGGACAAGAAGCAATGAATGGAAACTAATCAAGGAGAGAAGCAACTTAGAACTAAGGAGAAATTTCCTGACAGTGAGAGCAATTAATAGTGGAATGACTTGCCTCCAGAAGTTGTGGGTGCTCCAACCCAGGAGGTTTGGAAGAAAAGATTGGACAATCATTTGTCTGGAATGGCACAGGGTCACCTACTTGGGCAGGGAATTGTCTAGGACAGCGGTCACCAACTGGTGGTCCGTGAGAAAATTTTGGTGGTCCACAGAAAAAATAATGGCATTTTTTATATTGCACTCAATCAGGGGTCCTCAAACTACGGCTCCTGGGACGGATACGTGCAATGAACGTTTGTGTTGCTGGAGAGACTCTCCCCCTTTGGGGTCTTTTTGTGTGGGTCGGGGGGGAGGGGCAGAAGTTCAGACTTGGGGTCAGTTTCAGCTTCCTGGTGTGGGGCTTTGGGCGAAGGCTGGAGGGAAGCGCCACTGGTGGTAAAGAGCCGGAGGGCCTCGTTCCAGTGGGACTGCATCATGGCCTGGAACTGGCTGACCATCTTAGCCCGCCGAGCCTCCAGGCGCCGTTACCTGGCTTTGCCTCTGCTTGGAAAGCCTATGCTCCTAGTCCTCAGTGAGGTGCTTCTGCCCCATGTCCTGTAGTACACTGATTCCTTCTTGTCCTTTATTCTCAATGTCAACCTATTCATTTCTGCACAGTCTAATATCTTCTTTTTTACCTCACCTTCCAATGGGATTTTGTCTGCTTTCCAGTTTTGTGCAAATACAATTCTAGCTGCTGTTATTATTTGTACAATCAAATATGAATCTTCTTTACTGTATTTCTCTGGTAGAATACTCAATAAAAATATCTCTGGCTTAAACTCCACGGGTTGATGTATCATTATCTCTAACCATGTTTGTATTTTAACCCAATAGCTTTTTGCATCCCTATACGTCCACCACATATGATATAATACATTCCTGGCAATTGGTGACATTTCCAACATTTAGCTGTTTTATCCTTAAACATCCTTCCTGATCTTTCAGGTGTCATGTGCCATCTATAAAACATTTTATATAAGTTCTCTTTATATGCAGTTTTCTTCAGGGGTGGGTTCCTGCTAGTTCTAACCTCTTCTATAGAATGGTTCCACAAATCTACCATGCTGCCCGTCCGCACATCATCAAGATGAAGAGCCAGAGAAGGAATTCCTGGAGTTGAAGTCCACAAGTCTTAAAGCTGTCAAGTTTGAACGCCCCTGGGGTTTTTTTTTCCTAAAGGGTTAGGGGTACAAGGGTCTTGTAACTTGACAGCTTTAAGCCTTGCGAACTTCAAATGCCAGAGTTTCTGAGCCAACATTTTGGTTGCTAAGCAAGAGCGTTGTTAAGTGAGTTTCACCACATTTTACAAGTTGGCCATGCCTACCCAGTCACATGATTGCCAAGCCACTCCCACTCAGTCACATGGCTGGCAAGCCACTGCCACCCAGTCACATGGCTGGCAAGCCACTCCCACAAAGCAGGCTACACCTACAGAAGAAGAGATTCTAAAAAAATTTGAAACCCACCACTGATTCTCTTTATACGCAGAGCCATTTCTGAGGACATGCGAGGCATTGCCCTGTCAGCTCCAGCGCATATGTGCGTGCTGGCCAGCTGATTCTTGGTCTTGGTCTTCAGCTGTTTTTTGCCCTCAGGAAAACTTCCCGAATTTTTGGTTTGCGTGTTGGGCCATTTTTCGCCTTCCCCAGGCTCCTAGAAAGCCTCTGGAGCCTGGGGAGGGCGAAAAACGGACATACCTGGCCTGAACAAAACAAAACAAATTATAGATTACTGTTAATTTTAATTTTAATTCTTTTAAAAAAATGTCATGGTCAATTTTAATTGGGTTTGGGTTATCCTATTTAATTTCTTTTTAACTTTTGTATTATGTGTTTCTTTTAATGTTGTACGCCGCCCTGAGTCCTTGGGAGATGGGCTGCATATAAATCGAATAAACCTAACCTAAACCATACCGGGCCCACCGAAAGTCGGGAAATGGGCCGTTTCCAGCCTCCAGAGGGCCTCCAGTTGGGTGGAGGAGGCCGTTTTCGCCCTCCCCAGGCTCCAAGAAAGCTGTGAACTTTCAGGGGGCATTGGCACCTGAGGCGGAAAAGTTTCACCACCCCTGCTATAGGGCATTGCACACCAGAACAACTAGACGCAAGAACAAGTTTTTTCCAAGAACCCCATCACTCTGTTTAACAACTAATTCCCACAACACTGCCAAATACTTGCATTACTTTGATTCTTCTCATCCTTCCTAATATCTTTCTCTCCCCACTTAATGACTATAACTATGTTGCTTGTATCTTTGCAATTTATATTGTTTTGTTTCCTAGTATAATTCGATTGCTTATTAGTAACCCATGACTGTCACTAAATGTTATACCTTATGATTCTTGATGAATGTATTCTATTTTATTTTTCTTTATGTACACTGAGAGCCCATGCACCAAAGACAAATTCCTTGTGTGTCCAATCACACTTGGCCAATAAAGAATTCTCTTCTCTTCTCTTCTCCTCTCCACTCCACTCCACTCCACTCCACTCCCCACCTCACTCCATATTCTATTCTATTCTATTCTATTCTAATCTTAACCCTATTCTATTCTGTTCTATCATAATCCTAATTCTATTCTATCCTATCCTGTCCTAATCTTGTTCTATCCTAATCCAATTCCTAATCCTAATCCTATTCTATTCCATTCCATTCTATTCCATTCTACCTCCTTTTCTTTACCTCCGATACAAATGAAAAAGGAGCCCGTTCCTTGTTGCGGAAGCTGTAAGTTTGCCTCTGAATCTTTCAGTAGGGCTAAACAGATCGCAGGGTTTAAATTTCAGTCTTTATTCAGAAGTGGGGAGGAGAGCTACCAGGGTTTCCGTACAATGGCGCCCTTGGAAAAATAGAATTGTTTCGGGTCGGCCACTGGTGTTCCATGCAGCAGCTGGTTCCATGCTTTTCTCTCTTGTAGTTCGGATTGATCATTTTTAATCAGTTTTTTGAAGATGGGCTGGTGAGCTGCAAATGTAGGTATTATTGGGTGGCAAGCCTTGGCTTTGTGGGTTGTCAGAATAGTTAGCATCAGGGAGAACGTTCTTGTGTTTTTGTACACTGTGGTTTTGATGGGTTCCTGCAAACAGTTTCATGTTCTTCAGCGTGGAGATATTTCCTCCAGTTTGTCTCGGAAACTGACAACCCGATAGCTTCCTAAAAAGACCATTTTGTTTGGAGAAATCAAAAAACAGACCTGGGTACGCAAATGCGTAATTATTTTTCTTTCATTGAGCGAGGAAGGTTGAAAACCCAGGCTTGCTGTTCTGGGATTGCAGGCAAGGGAATATAAATATCAAACGTGCAAAAGATTTGCAGCCGAGCGAGACGAAAGCCAAAACCAGCCTGAAACAGGAATAGCAATTGGATCCCAGCCTGGATGGTTAAGGATGGCCGACTCTTCAAACGCTTGGCTAAAGTTAGCTCCTGATGCCCTGAAGGCTGTGAAGTCCATGCCAAGATGTGCATGGTTGGCCCCTGGCACAGCTTCCGCAGCTAACAGAATAGGAATAAGCAGACTGGGACGGGACCTTAGAGGTCTTCTAATCCAGTGTTTCCCAACCTTGGCAACTTGAAGATGTCCGGACTTCAACTCCCAGAATTCCCCAGCCAGCGAATGCTGGCTGGGGGATTCTGGGAGTTGAAGTCCAGACATCTTCAAGTTGCCAAGGTTGGGAAACACTGTTCTAATCCATCCCTCTGCTGAAGCGGGAGACCCTACCCTCCGTGCAGTGGTGGGTTTCAACATTTTTAGAACCTCTTCTGTAGGTGTGGCCTGCTTTGTGGGAGTGGCTTGCCAACCATGTGGCCGAGTGGGAGTGGCTTGGCAGTCATGTGACCAGGTGGGCATGGCCAACCTGTAAAGTGTGATGAAACTCACTTAACAACGCTCTTGCTTAGCAACCAAAATGTTGGCTCAGAAACTCTGGCATTTGAAGCACGCAAGTCTTAAAGTTGTCAAGTTACAAGACCCTTGCACCCCTAACCCTTTAGAAAAAACACCCCAGGGGTGTTCAAACTTGACAGCTTTAAGACTTGTGGACTTCAACTTCCAGAATTCCTCCTCTCGCTCTTCATCTTGATGATGTGTGGACGGGCGGGGGGAAGCTGGAACCAGTTCTAAACAGCACGGTAGATTTGTGGAACCTCTTCTGCAGAAGAGGTTAGAACTGGCAGGAAGCTACCCCTGCCTCCGTGCCAAAAAGGTTGTGCGGAAACATCGTCCACATTCGCGCGCTTGTGGGGCCGCGCTCCGAAAAAGCTGAACTTCCGGGTTCTAGCATGCACACGCAGTCCGGTTTTTGGCACCGCCATGCGTGCAAAGGAATCACACTCTGGAAAAGTCAAACTTCTGGGTTCTAGCACGCATGCACAGGTCGGTTTTCAGCACTGCCCTGCAGGCGAAGGGATCACTCTCCGGAAAAGCTGAACTTCCAGGTTCTAGCGAGCGTGCATTTCCAATGATCAGCTGGCCGGGGTGCATGCAGACACTGGTTTTCGGCACTGCTGCGTGCACGAAGGGCAGCTGATTTATGCTTGCGCATGTGCACCAGAAACCTGGAAGATAAACAGGCAAGGCCATGCATGTCAGTGGTTCGAATCTCTAGCGCCACGTAACGGAGTGAGCTCCCATTACTTGTCCCAGATTCTGCCAACCTAGCAGTAAGCACATAAAAAGCACATGACCTCATGTGCCACTTTGAGCACGCATGCCATAGGTTTGCCATTATGGCCTTACACCATTCTGGAATTTGGCTTTCTGGTTTCTTCTTTAAAACCTCCAGTGATGGAGCATCCACAACTTCTGGAGGCAAGATATTCTGCTGGCTAATGGGTCTCACAGTGGGTTCCTTGGTACTGTCTGAGCTTAGCTATTTCCTTGCAGATCCTTCCTTCTAGCAGTGATGATGTTACCTAGTTAGGTGATGAAACGTCTGCAAGAAATCCACTAAGCTCTGAGAGCACAGTTCAACTCTGAGCTACCAATATTACCTACTGTTAGAATACAGGCTTTTTATGAGTCTCCATTCCTCATCAAGGAAGGTGGCTCAGTGGCTAAGACACTGAGCTTGTCGATCAGAAAAGTCGGCAGTTCAATGGTTCAAATCCCTAGCGCCACGTAACGGAGTGAGCTCCCGTTACTTGTCCCAGATTCTGCCAACCTAGCAGTTCGAAAGAACGTTAAAAAATGCAAGTTGAAAAATAGGAACCACCTTTGGTGCGAAGGTAACAGCGTTCTGTGTGCCTTCGGGGTTGAGTCATGCAGGCCACATGACCACGGAGACGTCTTCGGACAGCGCTGGCTCTTCGGCTTTGAAACAGAGATGAGCAACGCCCCCTAGAGCTGGAAATGACTAGCACATACAGTATGTGCGAGCGGAACCTTTACCTTTACCTTAATCCTCATCAGTTGCTTTTTTCTATCTTTTGCCCCAGGATAAGGAATTTGAGATACTTTTGAACTACAGTGTCAAAGGCCACTGAGAATTGGAATAGAATAGAATAGCAGAGTTGGAAGGGATCTTGGAGGTCTTCTAGTCCAACCCCCTGCCTAGGCAGGAAACCCTATACCGTTTCGGACAAGTGGTTATCCAACATCTTCTTAAAATCTTCCAGTGTAGGAGCATTCACAACTTCTGGAGGCAAGTTGTTCCACTGATTAATTGATTTTTTGTTGTTCCCTGTTCTTGCCATTTTCATCCTTGGAAAAAAAAAATTGCCAAAATTGTTGCAAAAAGAGTACAAACAATGACCATTTCTCGTTTTCAGGTTGGAAATGAGTTGCCATTCAGACAACCTGCAGCGACACAGAAAGCATTGGAGCGAATCCTTTTTTTAAGAAGAGAGGGAATCACAGGTGTTTCGGTCTGATGTCATCAGCCTAAACCGAGAGAATCACCGTTGCAGAGCTTTGGTAAGTCATCCACATTTGGTATTCATTTGGCATTCGGTTTGTTGGTTTGTTTGTTTCCTGACTTCCTTGATGATCCTGGAGAGAAAAGAAAAAAAGACAATATAGGATATGAGGACTCTGTGTGATTACACCTTTCTTTCTTCCTTCTTTTCCTGTCGGTTTCTATCGTGTTTGGATTCCTTGTGTTGGATTTTGGACATGCCAAATAGGAAGTTTGCATCTTTACATTCCTCCCTCCCTCCCTCCCTCTTTCTCTCTCTCTCTCAGTGCTGAAATGCATTTTTGGTTTATTGTTCAGTATGGATTAATGGCACAAGTAATGAGCAGCATCAGCATAACTGGAAGTCCACATTCTTTCTGTAGCAATAGCAATATATACCGCTTCACCGTGCTTTCCAGCCCACTCTAAGCAGTTTACAGAGTCAGCCTCTTGCCCCCAATAATCTGAGTCCCCGTTTTACCAACCTTGGAAAGCTGAGTCAACCTTGAGCTAATGAAAATCGAGCTCCTGGAGTGAGCAGTGAGTTAGCTTGCAGTACTGCATTCTAAACACCGTTTACTATGGAAGGAAGGAAAGAAGGGAGGAAGGAAGGAAGGAAGGAAGGAAGGAAGGAAGGAAGGAAGGAAGGAAAGGAAAGGAAAGGAAAGGAAAAAGAATAGCAATAGTACAAACATATACCCCTTAACAGTGCTTTGGTTTACAGAATCAGCCTCTTGCCCCCAACAATCTGTATCCTCATTTTACCGACCTTGGAAGGCTGGATGGTTGAATCAGCATTGAGCCGGTCAGAATCGCACTCCTGGAGTGAGCAGTGAGTTAGCCTGCAAGTACTGAATTCTAAACACTGTGTACCATGGAAGGAAAGAAGGAAGGGAGGGAGGAAGGACGGAAGGAAAGACTGACAATAGCAAAAGCACTTAGATGTATATGCCGCTTCACAGTGCTTTCCAGCTCTCTCTAAGCGGTTTGCAGAGTCAGCCTATTGCAAACCCCAACAATCTGGGTCCTCATTTTACCCACCTCGGAAGGACGGAAGGCTGAGTCCACCTTGAGCCACTCAGAATCGAGCTGCCGAACTTCAGCCAGCAGTCAGCAGAAGTAGCCTGTGCCACCACGACTCATACCTCTTTGTGCACTTCGGAATTTGTGGTTTAAGTCAGAATTCCCCAACCTTTCCAGCTATGTGGACTGGCAGGGGTGGGCTGGTGGGTGGAGAGAAGAATTGATGGTCTCATGCGAGCGGCTGACATGCACGTAACTCCATTTGCACAAGTAGTGTGCACACACACACCTGCCACTCATGATAATGGAGCACGCACGCAGATGCTCGCCCACTGCTCACACCAGTGGGGATGTGCATAAGTGCACCCACTCTCTCGCTGTTTCCCAATCATCCAGGTCATGGTTGTCCCAAAGGTGCTTTTTCAACAGACAACTGGACTTTCTGTTCCTGGATGACTGAGAAACTCTACAGACTTTTAGCTATACAATTTGGGATGAAGACCCTTGGAATGGTGTAGGAATAAGGAATGGATTTCCAGAGGAAAAATTGCAGACTACAGGAACCATTTTTACCACTCAGGTGACCCTGAGACACAGACAAACCTCCAAATGGCCTTAATGACTCTCTAAAAGGATACAAATGACCAGCAAGGGATATAAATCCTTCCATTCCCCACCATCCAGTCAGAGCTGAAGAAACTTCTTGGATGAGAAGAGAAACGTCTTCAAAGAAAAAACCAGAAAGTCCAGTTGCCTCCTGAAAAAGCACCTTTGGGAAAACCTTTGGGATGACTGAGAATCTCTACAGACTTTTACCTATACAATTTGGGATGAAGACCTTTTGAATGGTCTGGGAGAAGGAATGGATTTCCAGAGGGGAAAAACTGCAGACTGCAAGAACCATTTGCACCACTCAGGTGACCCTGAGGACACAGACAAACCTCCAAGCGGCCTCAATGACCCTCTAAAAGGATGCAAGTGACCAGCCTTCTGCAAGGAATATAAATCCTTCCATTCCCCACCATCCAGTCAGAGCTGAAGAAGCTTCTGGGATGAGAAGCGAAATGTCTTCAAAAGAAAAAACAAGAAAGTCCAGCTGCCTCCTGAAAACAAAGCATCTTTGGGACAACCATGAACCTGGATGGCTGAGAATATCTAAAGTTTCTTCACCCTCATCCTCATCCTACACCCCAGCTACAGATCTCCGCCGCTGCTGCTGAACAGCTGTGTTTGTGCGTGCAAAGGGACACTGCCAAACCGTCACTGCCAGCAGGCCTCTCCTTTATCCTTGGCCATTAAGCATGCAGCCTGCGAAGGAGACAGGTTCGCTGGCTTTCTTACCTGGCCGTTACTAGGCAACTGTAGAATTTGCCGCGTTGGGTGACAGCTGTTGGGTACATGCACGGAAGCCTAAATGGAAGGGGAATAGCCGGGTTGGGGCGGGGAGGGGAGAGGATTGCAATCGATATCAATAAAAAGATTGGGAAGCCAGGAGGCAAATGTCACTTCGCTGGGAGTGCCTGGACGCAGCTCCCGAGCCTTTGGTGCGTCCGTGTGTCATTTTGTTAAATATTTTTTAAATTAATTCATTTATTTCCCGCCTTTGTTATTTTCCAAATGGCTCGAGGCAGCTGGACCGGGGGTGAAATCCAGCAGGTTCTGACAGGTTCTGGAGAACCGGTAGCTGAAATTTTGAGTAATTCAGAGAACCAGCAAATACCACCTCTGGCTGGCTCCAGACTGGGGTGGGAATGGGGATTTTGCAGTATCCTTTCCCTGGAATGGGAAGGGAATGGGGATTTTGCAGTATCCTTCCCCCAGGAGTGGGGAGGGAATGGGGATTTTGCAGTATCCTTCCCCCAGGAGTGGGGATGGAATGGGGATTTTACAGTATCCTTCCCCCAGGAGTGGGGAGGGAATGGGGATTTTGCAGTATCCTTTCCCTGGAATGGGAAGGGAATGGGGATTTTGCAGTATCCTTCCCCCAGGAGTGGGGAGGGAATGGGGATTTTGCAGTATCCTTCCCCCAGGAGTGGGGAGGGAATGGGGATTTTGCAGTATCCTTCCCCCAGGAGTGGGGATGGAATGGGGATTTTACAGTATCCTTCCCCCAGGAGTGGGGATGGAATGGGGATTTTACAGTATCCTTCCCCCAGGAGTGGGGAGGGAATGGGGATTTTACAGTATCCTTCCCCCAGGAGTGGGGATGGAATGGGGATTTTACAGTATCCTTCCCCCAGGAGTGGGGATGGAATGGGGATTTTACAGTATCCTTCCCCCAGGAGTGGGGAGGGAATGGGGATTTTGCAGTATCCTTTCCCTGGAATGGGAAGGGAATGGGGATTTTGCAGTATCCTTCCCCCAGGAGTGGGGAGGGAATGGGGATTTTGCAGTATCCTTCCCCCAGGATTGGGGAGGGAATGGGGATTTTGCAGTATCCTTCCCCCAGGAGTGGGGAGGGAATGGGGATTTTGCAGTATCCTTCCCCCAGGAGTGGGGATGGAATGGGGATTTTACAGTATCCTTCCCCCAGGAGTGGGGATGGAATGGGGATTTTACAGTATCCTTCCCCCAGGAGTGGGGAGGGAATGGGGATTTTACAGTATCCTTCCCCCAGGAGTGGGGATGGAATGGGGATTTTACAGTATCCTTCCCCCAGGAGTGGGGATGGAATGGGGATTTTACAGTATCCTTCCCCCAGGAGTGGGGATGGAATGGGGATTTTACA